>NC_035435.2:49582078-49882190 GCF_002127325.2 Helianthus annuus | reverse complement strand
CACCGGCAGTCTTCATGGACCTTATGAACAGAGTGTACAAGCCCTACCTAGATAAGCTTGTGATTGTATCCGTCGACGACATTCTGATTTACTCTAAGAGTCAGGAGGAACACGAGTAGCATTTACGATTGATTTTGGAACTCCTTCGAACAGAGCAGTTGTACGCCAAGTTTTCAAAATGCGACTTCTAGCTTCGTGAAGTCCACTTTCTAGGCCACGTGGTAAACAAGGATGCGAGTCATGTTGATCCATCCAAGGTAGATTCGATCAGAAATTGGCCTGCGCCTCGTACACCAACGGAAATACGCCAATTCTTGGGTTTGGCGGGTTACTACAGACGATTTATCGAAGACTTCTCGAAGATCGCGCAGCCACTTACGCTACTGACACAGATGGGTGTCACCTACCGCTGGGGAGATTCCCAGGAAACCGCTTTCCAGTATCTGAAGGATAGGCTTTGCAGCGCACCTATTCTCTTATTGCCAGAGGGCACGGATGATTTTGTGGTCTACTGTGACGCATCGATACAGGGGCTTGGTTGTGTATTGATGCAACGGGATAAAGTTATTGCTTACGCTTCGCGGCAACTCAAGATTCACGAACGAAACTACACGACGCACGATTTAGAGCCGGGAGCTGTTGTTTTCGCGCTTAAGATATGGCGACACTACCTGTACGGTACCAAGTGCACAATTTACACCGATCACAGGAGTCTCGAGCATATCCTTAAGCAAAAGGATTTGAACATGCGTCAACGAAGATGGGTTGAACTTCTGAACGATTACGAATGCGTCATCAAGTACCATCCAGGCAAGGCCAATGTTGTGGCTGATGCCCTCAGTCGGAAAGATACTACACCTAGGCGTGTACGAGCTTTGCAACTCACCATTCAGTCCAGTCTTCCTGCACAGATACGAACTGCTCAGATAGAAGCGTTGAAACCCGAAAACGCCAAGGCTGAAGCCTTACGCGGCTCAAGGCAACGAATGGAACAAAAGGAAGACGGCGCCTACTATGTAACGGGGCGTATTTGGGTCCCACTATATGGCGGATTACAGGAACTTGTGATGGATGAAGCACACAAGTCTCGCTACTCGGTACATCCAGGGTCGGATAAAATGTACCACGATCTCAAAACAACATACTGGTGGCCTAGCATGAAAGGCCACATCGCGACTTACGTCGGCAAGTGTTTGACATGTGCAAAAGTCAAAGTGGAATATCAGAAACCAGCGGGCCTACTTCAGCAACCCAAGATACCACAATGGAAATGGGAAGAAATTTCCATGGATTTTGTTACAGGCCTACCCAGATCCCAGCATGGGAATGATACTATATGGGTGATCGTGGATCGACTCACCAAGTCTGCACTTCCTGGCTAATAAGGAAATGGATAAGTTCTCCACTCTCGCAGACGTTTATCTTAAAGAAGTTGTTTCGAGGCACGGGGTGCCCACCTCCATCATTTCGGATCGGGATGCACGATTCACGTCAGAACTATGGCAAACGATGCACAAATCTTTTGGCTCACGATTAGACATGAGCACAGCATATCATCCTCAGACGGATGGGCAGTCTGAGCAAACGATCCAGACTCTCGAAGACATGCTTCGGGCATGTGTTATTGATTTCGGCAACGGCTGGGAAAAGCATCTCCCTTTGGTGGAGTTTTCGTATAGTAACAGTTATCACACCATCATACAAGTCGCTCCATTCGAGGCATTGTACGGACGTAAATGCCGGTCACCTCTCTGTTGGGCAGAGGTGGGGGATAGTCAGATCACGGGTCCAGAGATTGTAGTGGACGCCACGGAAAAGATTGCACAGATACGACAACGCATGGCGGCAGCACGCGACCGTCAGAAAGCCTACGCGGACAAGCGTAGGAAGCCTTTGGAATTTCAGGTCGGGGACCGGGTTTTACTTAAAGTCTCACCCTGGAAGGGTGTGGTACGTTTTGGCAAACGGGGCAAACTAAATCCGCGGTACGTCGGACCATTTGAAATCATAGAAAGAATAGGCAAGGTAGCCTACAGATTAAACCTACCAGCTGAACTCGGGGCAGTTCACAACGTCTTTCACGTGTCGAATCTGAAGAAGTGCCTGTCAGATGAGACCCTCATAGTTCCTCTGAAGGAACTCACTGTCGACGAGCAGTTGCACTTCGTCGAGGAACCAGTAGAAATCACGGACTGGGATGTTAAGGTCCTTAAACACAAGAGAATCCCTCTTGTTCGAGTTCGTTGGAACTCCAAACGTGGCCCAGAGTACACCTGGGAACGCGAAGACCAGATGACAGAAAAGTATCCCCAGTTATTCGGAACCAATACAACCACTACTGAGACTGAAGCTACTGCTGCGGAATTTCGGGACGAAATTCCAGATCAACGGGGGGAGGATGTGACACCCCGGGAAAACCAGTGAACGATATAACTTACCTAGCTTCCTCAGTGAGTGCGTACCAAATTTCGGGACGAAATTTCTTTTAAGTTGGGGATAATGTGACAACTCGTATTTTGGACCTATCGTGTGTAACGTTACGTATTGATGTGAACTATACTAATTGAATGAATGCATGTTTATGTGATATGTGCCTCTATTAATTGTTACAAATTAAATGCTTATATGTAGCCCAAACCGCACAAGACTCGCCAACCGCACAAGCCACTCGGGCTTTACACTTATACGCGGACCAAGGGCGGCCCATTGAGGGGTCCGGCCCACTCACCTTAGGCGCATAATACATGAGATGGTTGTAACCATCTCACACTTGTACCAAACACCATAACACACAAAGAAACCCTAACGCTCTCACTTCCTCTCGGGAAGCCGGCGGACCCTCTCCATCGAAGATCTTCTCTGATTTGTATCAATCCTTGTTCACTCTCTTAATCGGTTAGTGTTGTGTTTGTGTTTTCGTGATTGAATGATGTTATGTTTCCACGTTTTGTCTTAGCCGATTAGGGTTGATTGTATGAATTGTTTACGTGTTGTATTAGAATCGGATGAGTGTTAATCGGCTGTTATATGATGTTATTCGGATGGATGTTGTTATGTTAGTATGCATGTTAGGGATCAAAAATATGAATCACGATAATAATGGTATGAATATTGTTCATATGTTTGATGATAGGGTTCATAGGGATTTAAGAATAGTTGCCTTGTTTGATCGAGAATTAGCATGATTTGTAACTGATTAGTTGTTGATTGATAATCATGGTTATGGAAACTATTGAAATTGGTCAAAAGGAATTAATTGAAATTGTAACCGATTGCCTTGTTTTACGGAATGCTTAATCTGACCGCACAAGCCGGATCGCACAAAACTTCTTGATCGTACAAGAGGTCCACTCGCACAAGGGCAACCACACAAGATAGTTGCACAATATGGCTACAATCGCACAAGCCTTCCCAATCGCACATGGTTGTCCGGTCGCACAAGATCCTTTGGATCGCACTAGTTGAAATGTCTGTTAATATGTTGGGCCGCACACACATAGGTGAATGTTACTAAACTGTTGGGCCTTAAAGCCCAAGACACAAGCACACAACCTAATCGGATCGTACAAGACACATGGATTACACAAGATGGACTATTACTTATATGTTTGGACTGTGTATTTGTAATCAGTAGTGTTTGGGCTTTCTGATTTCTGGGCCAGGTACTATTGGACTTCGATGGGTGGATCGCACAAGGTGGTTAGACTTGTGCGAGCCCAAAATCTTGCATACGATATTAACTGTTGAATGTGAAGATGTGTGTTACCATGATTCGTATGTGTTTCTTGCATGTTATTTGTTTGGGCCGGTTTTCTAATGGGTTTATTTAAATCGCACAAATATGAATATGATATGCTCTTGACTATTAACGTATCAAACGTGTTGCCATGAACTATACGTGCTCGTAACGTGTTAACTTGTGTGAAACCTATGTGCATTACTTGAAGTCAAAACCTGACTTGTATGGTAACCCTGTTAGGACGTGGTTGACCACTCGTAGTTCAAGAAAACCTTTTGTGTATCTGCCGAGCAAACCAAGGTGAGTTCACACAGCCAAGGCATGGGGTTCCCGGGTGGGAATGGGATTTGATGAATTGTTGTACATACTCAGCTGATAGAACCTAACGATATGATACGACTAGACTAGTAACACTTATTGAACTGATCTTCGCACACCTGCCAAGGGTTGGCCGCGATATTATGACTGTCTTCGCACACCTGCCTTAGGAAGGCCGCGAACTGGAATTTACTAATCTTCGCACACCTGCCTGGTAGGCCGCGATACACATAAACCTAGTCTAGAATACTTGGGAAGAACATCCCCAAATCTTCGCATACCTTCCTGGGAGGCCGCGATGAAAACTAATACGATACATGACATAACGAACGAACATACTTCTACTCACACTATACTATTACTGAACTATTAACTGTGAACTCGCTCAACTAGTTGTTGACTCTCTATTACATGCCTTGCAGGCTTATAGGTGCATATCCAAGGAACTTACTGTCTGGGAAGCTGGAGTGGTCATGGGTCGAGACACATGGAAACGCAACACAAGAACTAAGAACTTACATGTGGTTTTATAAACACTCATTGAGTTAAATAAGCTTCCGCTGTAAACTGTGAAATATTGTGATATTGTAACACTTGTTGTTTATAAATGAAAGTATTATTCACCTATACTTATGAGTTCAATGTGATTGATGGTTAAGATCCTGGTCAGTCACGCCTCAAAGCGGTGGTACTCCGCATGTGGATTTTGGGGGTGTGACAGGGATTGTGGTAACCATACTGGGGGCAGGTCGTTATTCTCAAAAGTGTTAAGGACAGGATATTATTGGCCAACAATGAGAAAAGATGCCGCAGAATATGCTCGAAGATGTGACGCATGTCAAAGACATTGTAACATATTGCATCAGCCTGCTGAACCATTATATCCTATTGTTTCCCCTTGGCCATTTATGAAGTGGGGTATGGATATAGTGGGAAAGCTTCCAAAGGCTCCAGGAGGGAAGGTTTTTATGTTGGCAATGACAGATTATTTCTCCAAATGGGTTGAAGCCGAGGCATTTGTTCAAGTTAGGGATCAAGAAGTAGTATCCTTCATAAAGAGAAATATGCTGACCAGATTTGAGTACCAGCCGAGATAATCTGTTACAATGGTTCTCAGTTTATAAGCAAGAGAGCTACTGACTTTTGCAAAAGTTGGGGAATCAAAATGATAACATCTACTCCAGTACATCCTCAAGCGAATGGACAAGCAGAATCCTCAAACAAGATAATTGTCAACAACTTGAAGAAAAGATTAGGGGCCAAGAAAGGAAAATGGGCAGGAGAATTACCCTTTGTTTTGTGGGCTGAAAGAACGACGGTAAAAAATGCAACTGGTCAAACCCCGTTTTCCTTGGTATTTGGAGCAAAAGCAATGATCCCAACGGAAATGACAATACCCACTGCAAGATCTACCCTTAGTGATCCTAAACAGAATCCTGAAGCCTTGAGTCAAGATTTGGATACTATAGATGAAAAGAGAGATGCAGCAAGGCTAAGGATGGCAGCATATCAACAAAGAATATCCAGAGCGTATAACAAGAATATCAGGACCAGAAGATTTAAGGTTGGAGATTGAGTGTTAAGAAAGGCTTTTCAGAATACCACTAATCCTGCCGATGGCAAGCTAGCTCCAAAATGGGAAGGACCATATGAAGTTGAATCAGAAGCAGGGAAAGGAGCATATAGACTCAAGAATATGAAAGGGGATATGCTACCGAGATCTTGGAATGCTATACACCTTAAGCTTTATTTCAAGTGAGTTTAGAATTTAATTTCTAACTCGGGATGGTATGAATTCTATCTATTTTAAATATGTTTGGTTTAATTTATTCTTTGAAACCCAATACTAACTTAAGCATCGGAGGGGTGTTAGCCAAGCTAACACCCACCTTAGTTTTGAAATGTTTTGCAGTATATGCTTCGGGATATAGCTCCAGGATACACGCTCAGGATGCTTCGGAAGATTAGAGGATTGGCCCCCTCTCTCACGTATAAGGGATCCTGGTCCCTTCATAGGTTTAAAGGTATTCACCTTTCATCCGAATTGGGTTTAAACACCCCGCCTGGAGCGCAAGTTATTCGGCAATAGTTCAAGATGGCGGGACCAGTCCATGTAAAAGTGGCTGACAATTTCGTTACTGTTGGCTATATCCTGAGTCCTAAAGGTATATGAGGATTGATCACCCTCTCTCACGAAAGGGTATTTTCATACTCTCTAAGGTTTAAAGGTTTTCACCTTTCTAAGTCTTAGAGTTTATACACTCCCGCCTGTAGCGCATGAAAATTTGGGATTATCCCCGGGATACTAAGGATTTATCTCCAGGATGTTTTCGGGTTTTACCCCAGTAACACAAGAATTGTCTACGCAGTTGAACATAAATCTAAGTAATTTTTTCTAAGTGTTGGAAGATTTCGTACACAGTGGACATTTCTCCTAAGGCGATTATGTAAAGCACAAAGAGTCAGGTTTGAACCAAGTGTACAAAGACTGGGGACATCTTGGTGCAAGGAATTGCAAGGAGGATTGAAGTTTGAAACTAGGGTTACACTCTATTCCTGGTATGATCTTTCCTTTGAGAATCTTACACAACTTGATTGAACTTTTGAAACCATGTCTGAAATTTAAGTATCCTGACTAGGATATATCTTCAGGATATATTCTCAGAATATGTTCTCAGGATATAATACAAGATACTTGTTTGGAATATTTGGGGTACGGTACTCAAGTTTAAAAACCAGAATGGAATTTGTTTATAAATGCTAAGTAAACTATCTTATTCCTTTGAACGCTTTAAATTATTTGAGATCTTACAAAGAATAAACTATTTTTGAAACTTTATCCGGATTATGGGGATTTTGAGAAGATCTATTTGCCAAAGTTCTTTACAGGATATTGCTGAAAATATGGATCGAGGTATTTAAATGATTATACTAATTGATATCAAAACTAAACAGTATATAATGAAAGACTAAAGCATTGACAAAGGCAAGTAAGTCAAAGTCAGGTCATATTATTAACATGTCAAAAGTTGTGCTTTTGGTTTCACCTTAAACTAAGGCCCATCCACAAAAAGCACAATAGATTCCTAACTAGATTTACTTAACAGATTGAAGGTTTCGTCTCAAACCGAAACCCATCCGCCTTCAACTGTTATATTGTTCAAAATAAACGATACTAATTGATGACCAAGGGCTTCATCCTGAAACCCAGGACCCATCCACCTTTGGCCATCATATTGTTGAAGTGCAGGAAATGTAAATTGTTCAAGAGCAGGAAAAGTAAATTGTTCAGACAATCACAACCATCAAACTTAAAAAAGTGGGCTCCGGCCTTGGCACATATATCCATCATTGCCCACTTCGCTGCTTTTAAGGGGCAGCACCCTCTTCAACCATCGCTTCATTAGCACCTGCACCAGCATCATCTTCGGGATTCTTCTCAGCATCGCCACCAGCATCGGCCGCCGCCTCTGTCGTCTTGGGAGGATCCTCACCAGCATGCTTCGTAGGATGTTCCACAGGAGTGCCTTTGAGATCCGTTAGTTTCGCTTCCCAGGCCTTGACATTCCAGGAAGGGCATTCAAAGCCCAAGGCCTTGGCTTCATAGGCCATCCTTAGCCTGGCTTGAAGAAGGGAAACAACAACGGATCCTTTAAGGCCATCCCGGTAGGAACTCATATACTGCTGGTATTGGAGATGGGCAGCATCCAGCTTGGCTTGGGCGTCCTCGTTGGCCTTGTGAATAGCGGCTTGGTGCTCCTGGGTCATTGCCTTGAATTTATCTTCATAATGCTGAGATTTTGCGGCGGCGATCATCCCTTGGTCAGCAATGGTGACTTCAGCTTTCTTGAGCTTGGCCTCCAGTATCTTGTTAAGCCCACACGCCTCCTCATAAAGGAACATGAGACGTTCCAAGCCCTACAACCAAAAGCACAGGTATCAACATATGTATAAAATGTCCAAGATAATAGTTAACATACATGTGCAGGATATCAGATGAGGATTTTTACCTGATTAAGAAATGAAGTCATAAACCCACTGGCTTCATTGTATCCATAGTTCTCGTATGGGAAAGCTTCGGAGGTAGCCGGAGAATTTGTTTCTTTCCTCTTCCGGGCGCTGAGAGCACGAGTCCTGGTGGCTGGAGGAGGCTTGGGAGTGTTAACGGCTTTCGAGCTGCTGGGCCTGGAAGACGTGGAAGCTTTAGGGCTTGGTTCTTTCTTCACCGGGATGGGAGCAGAGTAGCTATCCAATTCATCGAGATCGAAGACCTCTGGAGCTTTGACTGGTGCTGCATAAAAGGGAAAAACATCTAACCCTTGGATATTTATAAGTTATTATATTTTTTCATGTATATTAATGTACTTACCAGACATGTCGGAGCTGGATTTTTGGATTGAACTTGTAAATGACAGAGAAAAAGTTCTCTCACTTTCTGGGAGTTGGTAAATGCTTTTGATTCTCGGATCTGATTCAGCGGTTGGGGGCGCTAGATCTTTGAAATTTGCTGCACAAGAAATAAAGATGTCAGCTCAGGATATAACTTCAGGATATGGTTGGGGATATTCCTAAAACCCTAAATCCTACCAGAAGTTAACCACTTCACTGGATGATCAAAACCTCCAGTGATAGAATCCCTTTTTACAAAAAAGAACTTTCGTTGCCATCTTTCCTCGTTCTTTGTGGCTTTAAGAACAAGAGGGTTTTTGGAGGTTGAGAAAAGGAGAAAACGACTGTTGCCATGAGAACGAAGGCGGTAGGCTATCGGGAGATCTTCAATGCAAAGGTTGGGGATAAAACGAGATCTGATTTGATCCAAGGTCACTAGCACGCGCCAAACCGTGGGCATGGTTTGGGCATAACTAAGATCGGCGAGTTCGAAGAAACGGGATATAAAAGCCGGAAAGGGGTATCGGAGTCCGATAGAGAAAGGGTAGGCCAAGAAGCACACCCATTCGTTGGAAGAAAAGTCCGATCGGACTTCTCTGTCGAAAGGGCGGATGATTGTACCGACAGGGAATGCACCGGAAGCTTGCAGGGCAGCAATGTCAGCACTGTCGAATGAACAGACCTCTTTCTCGGGCTCTTTAAGAAGGTTTTGGGCTTCTAAAGTCGGGATTGAATCGCCTGTGTGGGATCTGGTTCTACTAGCGATAAGGGATTTCTGTGGAGAAAAAAACAGAGAAGAAAGAAAGAAAGGGAATTTACCTGAAGATGCCGGTGAAGATGGTTTATCAAACAAGAAGAGAGAAGATATAGGGGCTAAATGGATAGCCATCGAGTAAAAAACGCATGGGAAGTTGCACACCGTCACTTCAAGAGTCCAATCATATTAACTGCCTCGATTCACGAGATAAGCTTTAAAATATATCCGTTGGATTGGTATACCAACCGATATATTTGACTAATATCCCGCTTTTAATTGTTTATTTGTGACCAGGATACTAGACGGGGATATTGCTAACATCCTGGGCGATATCCTAAGGTTGAGTGAATTAAACACGTGCAGATTAATGGCTGTAAGTTACTAACGGTCATCAGGACTTCTTCTCCTCAAGACTCGGGCGTATTTGTTATAAGGGAGTCGTTGAACCCGAAAGACTTGGTCCTCAACGTTCGAGTGGTATTCGCTGGATCCCAGAAGTTTAGGATAGTTTGTTACATTATCTTTACTATAAATAGATGGGGGCGGATCAGTTTAAGGCACGCAATTTTTACACTTACACTCTCGAACACTTTTACTCTCTAGCTCACCGCAAACACCACACTCAAACACTTGTATTGAAATTACATTGTAACACTTAGTCGATCCGCACCACATCCTACACTGTATCCTGAAGTTTGAAGCAATAAGAAGAACGAGGCAGCTGCGATTGTCAGCTCCCGAGGTTTTATGCCGGCGATCTAGATTGATCAAGGACTTTCCTCGTACATCACATGTCAACCTTTACTTTTTTGCTCATTGTTCGATCATTGATACAACTCTACATCCTGAGCCGTATCCTGAATACTGTTTTTCTAAATAACTTAACCAACATATTTTCAACACATTTTTTAGCACATTAGCTCACAAAACTAATTTGATAACTTAATTGCTTAGGTAATTTTTGACCAAAACACCTGTATTTCCTGGTGGGGCTGGACTTGGGGTACGCGACGAGTTGATACGGATACACAGATAACACAACGGAAGTCTTGGGAATTAAAATCCTGTTACAAATTATAAGTGTCTGAATGTTCAAAATATTATACAGACGGCATTGTAACAAAAGATCCACAGGTGGATCGAAATATCAAAAATGACTATGTAACAGATTACTAGGCTTCAATGCATGGAGTTGCAAATTCCACTTAAGTATTTACCGGGTAACTTCCAGCCTATTTACGTATCCTTGCAACCTGCGCTTAGTCTTTTGAAGACACGTCAGTTTTCACTGGTAATTACAAATAACTGACACATTTTGAAAATATTTCAAAATCATTTTAGTGCACTAGGCACATGAATTTTCATAAATAACTTGGGAAAATATAAATTTATCTTGTATACAGTTTTACATGCTTGTCAATACATATGGGGCCCGGTACAAAACATTGATAACATGATTAGCCGACATAGCACTTTAACCAATAAAGGGTATCGCCAATATAGGTAAGAAAATATTTTATGATAGCATTAGCATCTGTCGGGTGTATGCCTACACCCCGTGCTTAAGTCGTGACCATTTGCAATTAAATGAGCCAAGGATATCCAGGACACGTTTGCATTAACCCCCAATGTTTAAGTTATTAAGCAAACCAGATTAAAACGGGTTATGCGGATTTTTAGTCACAATCCGACATTGATCCCATACCTGAAAAAGCGGAAATAATTTACCGTATCCGAAGCCCGTATAGGGAAAATAGGTTTAGAGTACTTGGCTTAATGCCTTACAATCCAAGACAAGTATATAAGCACAACCGATATAACAAAACCACTTAGCAAGGTTGCCATCTACTGGACACCCTAGTCTGGAATGAATGGTATAATAACCAATTAGAATGTTAACGGGTCCTATTCAAGTTATAGACTTGGACCGACTAACTTATTATAAAGAAAACAGTACGCTACGCTAGATTAAGCAGTGACCAGATAGAATGTAGTTTAAACCCTCACAAGTACTAAGACTTGTATAATATGGGTAAGAATAATTACATTCTGGAATATAAAATAAATTTAAAGAGTTTAACCCAATTCGGTTAACTTACGTAATCTTAGTTACATAAGCTAACCGTACGTGCATAGGCGGTATCCGGTGATCGGATGAGTCATAAACAAGTTCATTATGCCAAAACATTTTAATTATGTTACCAAGTCAGTAGGTATTGCACATAATATATTCAATGTGTTTTAAAAACCAATTCATGCACAAAAGGGTAATATTGGCATTTTTAAGGCATTGTATATGAACTTATATTAAACCCGACAACTGATTTTGATCAAGTAGTATAACCACAGAGGGTTATCCTACACATAAATATGATCATAATGCAACTTCAAATCAATAGCTAAGTTGGCTAATTCGGGTCAAAATCAAAAGTCAAAGCAGAAGTCAAACTGCTTGACTTTCGGTTGTGAACCAAGCTATAAACTGGAAATGACGGGGTGAACATGCTTAGACATGTTCTAGTATTATTTACCAACTAATTTGGTGTCAAAAACATGAGTTTAAATATTTATAAGTTCACTTTATAAGTTTTTCGAAAACTGCGTTTTTTGTCTTTTAATTAAACATAACTTTGACCCGTCATTTGACCAATTTAACTTGATTTCCAAGAGGTGCCCTTTGAAGGGATTAACACCTACCGTATTACGATCAAGTAGCCATGTTCGATTCAAACAATGGCTGGACCATAACGGTCTTAACCAAAAGTCAAAGCAAAAGTCAATTTGCTTGACTTTCTACTAAATACTTAGCCTATAATAAGAAATGAGCCAAAGAGGGAACACTTACTAGTATTCCAGAGAAAGATTGAACTCAAAGGAGGCTCCTTTTGATCAGGAACAACTCCAAGAAGCAGATAGAGAGGAAAAGAGGAAATAAGCAAAGGAAAATGCAAGCTTAGCTTGTTATTTATACTAGTTGAGGATGCATAGGATCAATCCAGGTGTTAGGGGTTGTTATCAGATGTCTCCAGGTGCCCCTTGACGTGTAGGAACCAAATTAAAGGTGGCAATTCGCGTGAACATGGCACACCATGCAAGCTGCCACAGCAGACTGAACATTCTGCCAGCTGCACCCCTTACGGACCGTAAGGGGTGTCAGCTTATAGTCCGTAAGCCCCCTTCGCGCCCACAGGTTTGAACTCCTTACGGACCGTAAGGACTAATGTCTTGCGGTCCATAACCGCTTGCCAGATGCAATAAAATTCCTTCCTTACGGTCCGTAAGCGTCACTTAGAGGCCAATAAATTGGCATGTTGACATAAATGGTCCCTCCACAACATTCTTCCATAATTTACACATTTGGTCCCTCTCACCAAACAAAGTGGCATAAAATGAGAGTTTATCAGACACGTGTCATCATATAATTCGACACAAATTTATGAGGTGTTACAATTATGCACATTAGTTACCGCACGCATGTGAAAGGGGGCAACCATGGAAGTATTTCACATATATAATAAGGTTTTCATACCCTCCTACCTGGAACAATTAAACACTTTCTTTTCATTTATCTTTCATAAGAACACAAGCATTTTCAATTATTCATTTTTAAATATCTCCCAACATTTAATACATGAAAGAGTACTAGATCATTGAAATATATGACTTGAAATGTGACCTTATTTAACCAGACCATGTTTACCTCAAGCGAAAAGATGCTCATCAAAGAATCAAGAATATCATACAATTGGCCTTACTTAATGTTGACAAAAGAATGATAAGTGGTGTTTAGAATAATACAATTGACACATGTTAAAATGTGTAAAGTGGGGTTTCAATAAGAGCACAATTGATTGATGACATTTGTCACACTTCAAAATGAATATATCTCATTGAATACTTTTTCTTGCATTCACACTTGTTGATTTATAAATGTCAAATCATGGAATTCATCAATCAAATTAAAAGAATAATTAGTTTAATACAAGTTACTTGACTAAAAATTTTGATTTTATGAAAATAATTATAGGTTTGCTTTATAAATACGTACTTTCAAGAACAAATTTTCTATTAAGAAAAGTTCACCCAATAACAACCAAAATTTTCAAGTGTTCTACCAAAATTTTCTAATGTTCTATTAAAGTAATTTTAGAATCACTATCAAGAAAACTTAATTATCTCTTCATATCTTAAAATCATTTTTGCCCTTCATAACCATTTAACTTTGGCATTTGCGTCATAAATGAAGTATGACAATTCATTAATTTGATCGGACTTGACAACTAGAGCATGTTCTATTAGTGTGTGTATAGCGTATATAGACAGAGAGTTGGTTAGCTAGAAGTTAGTTAGTTAGTTGAGTTGGTTATTTCATCCTCTATACACACAGAGGTTGTATTGTATTATGATATTTATTTTGATATGAGATTAGAAGAGTTTGAGCTCAATACATGTCTTTATGGTATCAGAGCAACCTTTGCTTCGGTGACCTGTGTTTACCGATCATCTTCTCCTGCAAAGCCTCATCTTATCCGATAAAGCTTCTTTTTCTTTGGAAATACTATTCTTTTTATCAGAGATTCTGATTATTCTTTTTTCTATCTATATTTATCCAGCAGAAGCAAAACCCCTGTTCTCTAGTCATCATCTGTAACTCGATCAATCTTCAATTCAAAGACAAATCAAACCAAAATTGTTTCGTATTAAACCAATCAAAGCCTAATCAAGAATCAATTGATACGCATTAAAAACCAAATTCTTTCTTACCTTCTCACAATTTTATTACTTACATTCTTGACTACCATGGCTGATTTGTACATCAAACCAGCATCTCAGGAACAATCATCGCTACTTATATGTCAGGTTTTCGAGAAGCAAGGTTATGAAGTTGTGAATTGTTTCTATCGGTATACACAGATCAATTCAATGCTTCAAAATAAAAGTGATGAATGATTTGATGATTATCATCGATCTGAATCCGATTTCATTCTAAAACTGGAAGATGCTAGGGTTCCACCGTGGCAATTTGATGATAATTCAGCTCGTAGGACAGCTTTAGGGTTTGGAGATAAACCTATTTTTGAATCACACGTAATCGATACCAAGTTAATTATGGATCCACAATATAAAAACCCTAATGTAAACCGACACCCTTAATTTTTCCGACACCCTAAAAGTATTTAAAATATCCCAATATATCCTAAAATGCACCCCATACGTGAAAACGGGCCCTGCATATCATAAATATTAATAAAGTAATAAAAAATTTGATTTTAGGGGTTTAGGCGGGCCGCGTAAGCCACCCCTTAAGCTTACGCGGGCCGCGAGAGAGCAAGAACGCGGCAACACCCCAGGCCGAAATGTGTCATCATCGTGTCGAGCCTACTAGCTGATCCGGACGAGCTACACGTTGACCTGGGTTTGACGCGGGCCGCGTAGACCCTTGTCTACGCTTACGCGGGCCACATAAAAGCTGAAATCAGGCCCTATATAAAGGAGCCATCGGTTCTCAGTCGAATTCGTTCGAAATCGTTTCTTTCTCTCAAATTTTCTTATAGTGGGCATTATACTCGGGTTTAGTACCCCCTTAAATAGTGAGGTTCTGCTGCGATGTAAGTATTATAACCCCTGGAGACGTATTAGATACTCTGCCCGATTGATCTAGGGTTCCGTAACGGCTGTTGTGGTTCTGCCCGACGTAGTCGTTGGAATGCCGTCTCGGGGAGGGTATTACTAATGTTAAAATGGGTTATTATACTAACACACGTGCATTTGTCTAATTTATAGATTATTCCCAGGAAATCCTTACTGAAAACCCTAAGACAGCAATGTGAGTTTATCCTCTTTTTGTAAACCTATTTTGTGAACTGTTTTACAAAACCTTAAATATTTTTCCATGCGAATAACAGTTATTGAGTATTTGTAAGCATACAATTGTCACACCCTGGCTTTGCGGAAGCGTGGTTAATTTGGTGTGACTTCTTAATACCATAGCTTAATCATAACAAAGCTATATGAATTAAAAACATGCAAGATCATCCATTAAGTTTTAAAAATCAAATACAATACCATTGTCTTAACGGGAAAACACCCTAACAACCATAACATTGTTCAACAACACAAACATGACATAAACACAGTTTAAGGACTGTGACTTGTCCAGGAAAGAGTCACATTCCCTAAACCCCGGATGACCTCGTACTAGTGCAGCGGGAAAACGTGCCATACCGTGCCAGATCCCTTAGTTCCCTGAAATACATGTAAGTTGAAAAATCAACAATAATGTTGACCGAGTTCATGTATAAGTGAGTAAATAAACCTTTATATTTATCAAAATCCTGGTATGTAGCAAATAAGGAAAAAAAGATCACCAATGGTTTGCAAGGCCATTGATATGTGTGAAATGCAAGTAGGAAGGCTCAAACCTAGCAGATTTATGCGTCGGGTACAAAGTCATCCCGAGGTCCGTTATGCTGGGCCTGGGACTGGGCTCGCTACACCCAAATAGATCTATCGCTCCTGCCCCTCGGTCCTACCCTGAGGATTAATGACCTCAAGTTTCCGCCTACCCATTCACATGATCTAAGTAAATTCAATAGCCAATAAAGCCAGTATTTTATGCGATCAAAAGTTAATCCAAGTAAATTCACCAAGGGGTGAAAAGATCACAATTAAAGGAGATAAACCATCTAGATCCACTAAATTCATCTCTGTGATGAAAACTGCAAGTTATATAAGAAAAGAATCTATAGTGTATTTGATTTCTATAATCACTAACACAAAAGGAAAAGAATTAAAAGATATTCCAGTGGTGTCCCAGTTTTCAGATGTATTTCCAGAAGAATAGCCAGGGCTACTGCCAGACAGAGAAGTTGAATCAGAATCCATCTGCTACCAGGAACGACACCGATTGCCAAAGAACCTTACTGTTTGGCATCCGCCGAAATGCAGGAACTGAAGAAACAGTTAGACGAGTTGTTGGAGAAAGAATTTATACAGCCAAGCTCATCGCCATGAGGAGCACCGATTTTATTTGTCAAAAAGAAGGACGGATCAATGCATATGTGCATTGACTACCGTGAATTGAACAAGGTCACGATTAAGAATCGGTACCCATTACCAAGGATCAATGATCTGTTCGATCAACTGCAAGGAGCTCGATTTTTCTCTAAAATCGATTTAAGATCAGGATATCATCAATTAAAGGTACAGGAGGAGGACAATCCTAAGACTGCATTTAGAACAAGGTATGGCCATTAGAATTTACTGTCATGCCATTTGGTTTAACCAATTCCCCAGCTGCATTTATGGACATGATGGACCGAATATGTAAGCCATATTTGGATAAATTCATAATTGTCTTCATAGATGATATTCTGATTTACTCTAAGAGTAAAGAGGATCATGCAAAACATTTGCACTTACTTTTAAGTCTACTAAGAAAGGAAAAGCTTTATGCTAAGTTCTCCAAGTGCGAGTTTTGGTTAGAGCAAGTACAATTTCTTGGACACTTAGTCGATCATGAAGGAATTCATGTGGATCCAACAAAGATCGAGGCAATTACCAAATGGAAAGTCCCTGAATCACCAACCGAGGTTAGAAGTTTCTTAGGACTAGCCGGTTACTATAGAAGATTTATTCGACATTTTTCTAGAATAGCCATTCCTTTAACCAAGTTAACCTGTAAATCCATTAAGTTTGAATGGGGACCAAAACAAGAAGAAGCCTTTAGAATCCTTAAGCAAAGATTAACCCATGCACCCATACTAGCATTACCAGAAGGAACTGAAGACTTTGTAGTCTTTTGTGACGCTTCTAAGTTAGGTTATGGATGTGTGTTGATGCAACGTCAAAAGGTTATAGCTTACGCATCTGGACAACTTATGAATCATGAAGAGAATTATTCAACCCATGATCTAGATCTAGGAGCCATAATTTTTGCCCTTAAGATTTGGAGACATTACCTTTATGGTAGTAAGTTTACCATATTCACCGATCATAAGAGTTTAAGGTATGTTTTCGGGCAAAAAGAATTGAATATGAGACAAAGATGTTGGATGGAAATTCTTAGTGACTATGATTGTGATATCCAATATCATACAGGGAAAGCCAATGTAGTGGCTGATGCTTTAAGTCGAAAGTATCACCAAAAGCCAAAAAGGGTACGTTCTCTTAAGCTAAATCTACAAGTAGATTTAAATGATCAGATTAGAAAAGCACAAGAGTCAATAATCAAGGATGATACTGAAAAATTAAAAGGAATGATTAAGAAATTAAAACAAGGACCAGATGGAATTTGGAGATTCCATAAAAAGAGAATGTGGATACCTGAAGTAGGAAATCTACGTCATTGTATATTAGAAGAAGCCCATAAATCTAAATATACAATGCATCTAGGAAGTGATAAGATGTACCAGGATTTAAGGAAAAAATTCTGGTGGATAGGAATGAAGAAGGACATTGCAGCTTATGTTTCTAAATGTTTGACATGTTCACAAGTCAAAGCTGAACACTAGAAACCCTCAAGATTGCTGCAGCAGCTAGAAATGCCAGTTTGGAAATGGGAATTGATAACAATGGATTTTGTTACCAAATTACCCAAAACAAGAAAAGGTAATGATACAATCTGGGTGATTGTAGATAAGCTAACTAAGTCAGCCCATTTTCTACGAATGAAAGAAACTTTTAGTATGGAACAATTAGCCAAATTGTATGTAAATAAAATTGTTTCATTACATGGAATACCTTTATCAATTGTTTCTGATAGGGATAGCCATTTTACCTCTCATTTTTGGGTAAGTTTCCAAAAAGCAATGGGAACCAAGTTGAATCTAAGCACAGCTTATCATCCTCAAACGGACGGACAAAGCAAAAGGATAATTCAAACAATGGATGACATGCTTAGAGTTTGTGTAATTGATTTCGGAGGTAATTGGGACGATCACTTACCATTAATAGAATTTTCTTATAATAACAGTTATCACACAAGTATCAATGCTGCACCATTCGAAGCACTTTATGGACGAAAGTGCAGAACCCCAGTCTGTTGGGTAGAAATTAGGGAAAAACAACTATCTGGACCTAAGATAGTATAGGAAACAACCGATAAAATCATTCAAGTCAAGGAACGACTGAAAGCAGCACGTGATAGACAGAAGAGCTATGCTGATAACATACGTAAACCATTGTAATTTCAAATAGGAGATAAGGTATTGTTAAAAGTCTCTCCTTGGAAAGGAGTGGTAAGATTCATCAAACGAGGGAAGCTAAGTCCCAGGTATGTTGGACCTTTTGAGATTATTAGAAGAATAGGACCTGTAGCTTATCAGCTACAACTGTAGAGGAAATGGCAGGAGTACATGATGTATTTCATGTATCTAATCTAAAGAAATGCCTAGCTGATGAATCACTCGTAGTGCCTCTTAAGGATACAGAGGTAAATGAACAACTCAAATTTATAGAAAAGCCTCTACAGATTGAAGATAGAAAAGTTAAGAATCTCAAGCACAAGAGATTAGTTCTGGTCAAATTGAAGTGGGACTCCAAAAGAGGACCTGAGTATACATGGGAGCTTGAATCAGAAATGCAAAGAAAATATCCACACTTGTTCTAGTAGATCTCGAGGACGAGCACTAAAACAAGGTGGGGAGGATATAACAACCCTAACGTAAATCGACACCCTCATAATTTTTCCGATACCCTAAAAATATTTAAAATATCCCAATATATCCTAAAATGCACCCCATACGTGAAAACGGGCCCCGAATATCTTAAATATTAATAAAAATAATCAAAAATCTAATTTTAGGGGTTTAGGCGGGCCGCGTAAGCCACCCCTTAAGCTTACGCGGGCCGCGAGAGAGCAAGAACGCGGCAACACCCCAGGCCGACACGTGTCATCATCGTGTCGAGCCTACTAGTTGATCCGGACGAGCTACACGTTGACTTGGGTTTGACGCGGGCCGCGTAGACCCTTGTCTACGCTTACGCGGGCCGCGTAAAAGCTGAAATCAGGCCCTATATAAAGGAGCCATCGGATCTCAGTCGAATTCGTTCAAAATCATTTCTTTCTCTTAAATTTTCTTATAGTTGGCATTATACTCGGGTCAAATACCCCCCTAAATAGCAAGGTTCTGCTACAATGTAAGTATTATAACCCCTGGAGACGTATTAGATACTCTGTCCGATTGATCTAGGGTTCCGTAACGGCTGTCGTGGTTCTGCCCGACGTAGTCGTTAGAATGCCGTCTCGGGGAGGGTATTACTAATGTTCAAATGGGTTATTATACAAACACACGTGCATTTGTGTAATTTATAGATTATTCCCAAGAAATCCTTACCGAAAACCCTAAGACAGCAATGTGAGTTTATCCTCTTTTTGTAAACCTATTTTGTGAACTGTTTTACAAAACCTTAAATATTTTCCATGCGAATAGCAGTTATTGAGTATTTGTAAGAATACAATTGTCACACCCTGGCTTTGCGGAAGCGTGGTTAATTTGGTGTGACTTCTTAATACCATAGCTTAATCATAACAAAGCTATATGAATTAAAAACATGCAAGATCATCCATTAAGTTTTAAAAATCAAATACAATACCATTGTCTTAACGGGAAAACACCCTAACAACCATAACATTGTTCAACAACACAAACATGACATAAACACAGTTTAAGGACCATAACATTGTTCAACCCTAACAACCATACCGTGCCAGATTCCTTAGTTCCCTGAAATACATGTAAGTTGAAAAATCAACAATAATGTTGAGCGAGTTCATGTGTATGTGAGTAAATAAACCTTTATATTTATCAAAATCCTGGTATGTAGCAAATAAGGAAAAAGAGATCACCAGTGGTTTGCAAGGCCATTGATATGTGTGAAATGCAAGTAGGAAGGCTCAAACCTAGCAGATTTATGCGTCGGGAACAAAGTCATCCCGAGGTCCGTTATGCTGGGCCTGGGACTGGGCTCGCTACACCCAAATAGATCTATCGCTCCTGCCCCTCGGTCCTACCCTGAGGATTAATGACCTCAAGTTTCCGCCTATCCATTCACAGGATCTAAGTAACAAACCTCCTTACGCTAACCATACCATGTATAAAGTATTCATAAACATTGTAACATGTATTTCACCCCCCCCCCAGTTTAGAAAACTGAAAACAGTTAAGAGAAAAGGGGGACATGAACTCACAGCGGTGCGTCTCTACCAAGTATGTCTCTGTGTCAAGCAGCTGTGCAACGACCTACAAGTTCTAACTCTATTAGACGGACGGCCATGCCTTAGCTTTAATGTTTAGGTTTTGGGAAATAGTTAAACAACTATTTCGTGTTTACATTTGATAAATACTTGGTAGTTATTCTCCTTCCCAAGGATGGGGGATTGAATACATGTACGTTCGTAATATATTATTAAGTCTCACTTAATATATATTTATTTCTAATTCCCAAAATATAAATATTTTTCTCAAAAATATTATATTTTTACTTCACAAAATTCTCCCAAAATAATACTTTGTCAAATATACGCGTTCATAAATATTTCCGTAAATTGCGTAAGTTACGTTTTAACGATCGAGTGGTAATAGTAATTACCGGTGTAACTTATATATTTATCGTGAAAGCGTTCGTATTATTTTGGATTCGTTAACGTGGATAATATTATTTTTATTCTAAAAATAATATTTATGTATCTTCACAAAATAATCATAAACACGCATCAAGTGATTTATGAAAAAATATATATTTAATATATATTTACTAAGTTTTATTTTGTGAAATCCCACCTCCGATATTTTGTAAATAACGTCGTGGCGAAACTTATATTTCGAAAACATGTCAAAAAGTATTTCTAACACTTATAGTGAAAATATTTCTAAGTGTTAGGTTTTTAGAAAAAAATTTCGCCAGAGTTTCCTCTGTAACTGGAGGTGGCCACGCTTTCAAGCGTATCATTTTCTTTTACAAATCAATTCAACAACTTCTTTATTCGATCAAAACAATTTTCAACACAACAAACTAGTTAACAATTATGTAAATCGCATAAATCACATGAACTTGTAGTTTTCTAAAATTATAGTGTAAATCTCATCACTTTTAGCGGATCTTTATATAAATTAGTCCGGTTTCGTAAAAACCCCGTTTTTATAGAAAGTACTTCTTTACATCTTCTTGCAGATTTTACAAAAATAGTTATTTTGTCGAAACTTTTGTGCTACACAAGTGTTTACACACACTTGTGGTTTATAAAAATCATACTTGTTAGTGTAAGATCCGTTTTTAGAAAAACATGATTTTCTTGACACTCGGTCCTTTGAAAATACCATTTGTAGATACGTAGATCCGCTAGTTTTAAACACTATTTTACAAGTAAAAAGGCTTTTACACAAGTTCATGATTCGTGTGTGGTAGAGTTTCATCTTTTAACCCTTGTTTCATTCAAAATAACCTTATGTCATGATCCATGATCATGACCAACCCGGGTTAAACGATGATCCGAGCTACCACAACATAGATCGGGTCCAAATAACCACAAAATTCATTTACTACATCATTTACACATCATATGAGCTTTTAACCATCATTATAAGCATTTTTAGTAAACTTTAAAGCATCATATTGTATGATTTCGAGTTTTAACCGTTACACATCATATTAACCACTTCAAAATAGTTCAAGAAAGGGATTTAAGCATCATACCACTAGCTCGAGGCTAGGGAAGAATCTAAGCGCAAATAAGGTGGATAAAAGCTAGAGAATGAGGTCCTTCGCCTTCCGTTTGCACCAAACCTCCTAATATGTGATCCTTGATACTTGTATGATGTTGGAATTGGATGATCAAACTCGAAAATGTGGTGGCTTGTGTGGGTGTGTTCGGCCGAAGCCTTTAGAGGGCAAGGGAGAAACTTTTGTTGTGATGTTGGAATGTGAATGTCTTATGTGCCATCTCTAATTACTTATAGTCAAAAGGTTTAGTTAAGATCCAAGGGTTTTTATGCCTCTAAGATATCAAACATGTTGATTAAAATAATCAACTTTGTACAAGGTGTGTCCCCCCTTAGTTGGGGCCGGTTAGCAAGGGGGGGGGGTTCTAGTTGGATTTCAAATATAGTTAGATTAACAATTAAGTTAAGTAAGTTAGTTAGGTACTTAACCCGGTTAGTTGTGTGATGTGCTTTATGGCGGGTGTTAGGGTGTTCGGGGACCCTAACTGGCTCAGAAAAGGACAAATAATGTCTATGGCCATATTTTCATGTCCCGGGTAAATCCGGTTGTTCGGTTGGATACTAATCCGTTAAAGCGCTTAACAAAGCTTTTTAGTGTCGTTAATGCCCTTTTTAGTGACACAACTTATTCCCGACACTTTGGAAAGTGTCTAGTAATATTTTTCTCATGTTTTGGCACTTTATTAGCTAGCTAGAAGCTGAATTGTTAATTAAAGTGCTGAGTTTTGTGCTTAGTGTCCGTTTTAGGCACATCCTGTCATTATAACTTATTCCTAGAGACGCAGTTCTACAACCCTTGTATCCCTACACTCACTATGGGTGTAGTAAAATATTTCTGGCTCATACAGGCCTTAGAGGCAGTGTCTGCCTGATGCTGGCTTTATCAGCATGTTCAATAGGTTATCCGTTCATAGTGCTACTGTGCTTTTATGCATCATGTTTGTCACTAGAGTTCATTATGTAAATAAGGTAGTGACGGTAATTAAAGTATGATGCAGGTATATACAAGTATCAGAAATCAAGTAGCAGTTCATCAGTAATTTCAAGCAAGCACCGTAATTAAGCAGCAATTAATTATTAATTAAACCGTACGGATACCTGGTTTAGGGAGGGTTGTCACATTCTCCCCCCGTTAGAAAAATTTCGTCCCGAAATTTTAAGTTCTGCTTCTATTCGCAGGGTCCTTGGGAAATAAGTGGGGGTATTTCTCTTTCATCCGGTCCTCACACTCCCAGGTGAATTCAGGACCATGTCGGGCATTCCAACGAACTTTGACGAGCTTGACACTACTCCGGCGGGTCTTGTTCACTTTCCAATCCGTAACCTCAACAGGTTCCTCAACGAAGTGGAGCGTGTCGTCAATATGAATCTCGTCGGTAGGAATGAAAACGGTATCTTGCGTTGGACTTTTCTTCAGGTTGGATACATGAAATGTATCGTGAACTCCATTCAGTTCAGCAGGTAAGTCCAGCTTGTATGCTACGGACCCAATTCTTTCCAAGATTCTGAACGGACCAATATACCGCGGATTCAACTTTCCACGCTTCCCAAAGCGTGCCACACCCTTCCAGGGTGATACCTTCAACAAAACCATATCACCTACCTCAAACTCTAGAGGTTTCCTGTTTCGATCCGCGTAGGCTTTCTGACGGTCACGAGCCGCACTGATGCGATCTCGGATCTGTGCAATCTTATCTGTGGTTTCCTGAACCACGTCAGGACCAACCAACTGTCTATCTCCTGCGTCAGACCAACAAAGCGGTGATCTGCACTTGCGGCCATATAAAGCTTCAAATGGCGCGGCACCAATACTAGCGTGGTAGTTGTTGTTGTATGAAAACTCAACCAAAGGCAAATGCTCATCCCAGCTACCGCCCAAATCCATCACACATGCTCTCAGTATATCTTCCACGGTCTGTATCGTCCGTTCGCTTTGCCCGTCGGTCTGCGGGTGAAACGCGGTGCTCATATTCAATTGCGAGCCAAAAGCTTCTTGGAAGGATTGCCAAATCCTTGAGACGAACCTTCCGTCTCTATCAGAGATGATGGAGAGAGGTACTCCATGGCATGTAACAATTTCTCTCATGTAGATTTCGGCCAACTTGCTCGTATTATCTTTCTCTCTGATAGGTAAGAAGTGTGCGGACTTCGTTAATCGATCCACTATTACCCAAATAGTGTCATGGCCTTTTGGCGTTCTTGGCAACTTCGTAACAAAATCCATTGAGATTTGTTCCCACTTCCACTTGGGAATTTCCGGTTGTTGCAGAAGTCCTGAAGGCTTCTGGTATTCCGCTTTGACCTTAGCGCAAGTTAAACATTTGCTCACATAAACAGCCACGTCGCCTTTCATCCTAGGCCACCAATAATAATCCTTAAGATCTTGGTACATCTTATCCGCTCCTGGGTGGATAGAGTACCGCGACTTGTGAGCTTCATCGAAAATAACCTTCCTTAAACCTCCAAACAAAGGAACCCAAATCCTTTTCTCAAAACATAATGTTCCTTCCCCGTTTGGTACCAATAACTTCTCCATCCCACGGAGATATTCTTCTTCAAGGTTTCTTTCCTTGAGAGCTTCTTTCTGCGCGGCACGAATGCGCAAGGAAAGATCGGTCTGGATAATCATCTCTAAAGCCCTAACCCTTATGGGCTTGATCCTCTCCTTTCGACTTAGGGCATCGGCGACCACATTCGCCTTCCCTGGATGATACTTAATCTCGCAGTCGTAGTCGTTCAACAACTCGACCCATCGTCTCTGCCTCATATTCAACTCCTTCTGGTTGAATATGTGTTGGAGGCTCTTGTGACCTGTGAAGATCGTACACTTTGTACCATAAAGGTAGTGTCTCCAGATCTTCAAGGCAAAAACCACTGCGCCAAGCTCCAAATCGTGAGTGGTATAGTTCTTTTCGTGCACTTTCAATTGACGCGATGCGTAAGCAATAACCTTTTGGCGTTGCATCAACACGCAACCCAATCCTTGACGTGAGGCGTCACAGTATACCACAAAATCATCTGTACCTTCCGGTAGTGCTAAGATTGGCGCGTTGCAGAGCTTATCCTTCAATATCTGGAATGCTTCTTCCTGTTTGATTCCCCAATCAAACTTCTTGTCCTTCTGAGTGAGGAGCGTCAACGGTTGCGCGATCTTTGAAAAGTTCTCAATAAATCTCCGATAGTAGCCAGCCAAACCCAAGAATTGCCGAATCTCTGTTGGCGTCTTTGGCGTTTCCCAATTCTTAATCGCTTCGATCTTGGTTGGGTCCACGTGGATTCCATCTCCATTTACCAAGTGCCCAAGGAATTGCACTTCTCGTAGCCAAAACTCGCACTTAGAGAACTTGGCATACAGCTGTTCCTTCTTCAGCAGCTCCAAAATGGCTCTTAAATGCTGCTCATGCTCAGCCTTCGTCTTTGAATAAATCAGAATGTCGTCGATGAACACAATCACGAACTTGTCCGAGTACGGCTTGCAAACATTATTCATCAAATCCATAAAGACTGCAGGTGCGTTTGTCAACCCAAACGGCATAACTAGGAACTCATAGTGCCCATAACGAGTTCTGGAGGCTGTCTTTGGGATACTCTCCTCTTGTATCCTTAACTGATGGTATCCAGATCGAAGTTCGATCTTTGAGTAAAAGCTTGAACCTTGCAGCTGGTCAAACAGATCATCAATCCTTGGCAGAGGATACCTATTCTTGATCGTTAGCTTATTCAACTCTCAGTAGTCGATACACATCCGAAAACTACCGTCCTTCTTCTTGACAAACAAAACTGGAGCTCCCCAAGGCGAGAAGCTTGGTCGGATAAATCCCTTGTCTAACAACTCTTGAAGTTGTGTCGACAGTTCTTGCATCTCAGACGGAGCAAGCCTGTAAGGTGCCTTGGCCACAGGCGCGGCGCCTGGAACTAAATCGATGCGAAACTCCACTTGCCTCTGAGGCGGCAATCCAGGCAAGTCTTCTGGGAAGACTTCTGGATATTCCTTCACGACAGGGACGTCTTCGATCTTCGGTTCTTCAGCTTTCTTATCTACAATGTGTGCCAGAAAGGCAGCACATCCCTTCTGTAAACATTTTCACGCTTTGAGGCAGCTGATAATCCTTAACGGCGTATCACGCTTCTCTCCGTGAACCACAATGGTCTCACCATCTTCAGTTGGGATACGAACGACCTTTTCGTGACAAACTATCTCAGCCTTGTTGCCTGATAACCAATCCATTCCTACCACCACGTCGAAGCTTCCCAACTGGACTGGTAGTAGATCCAGAGCAAACTCACGCTCTCCCGATTCGATCACACAACCTCTGATAACTTCATTGGCTTCTACCATCTTTCCATTAGCCAATTCGATTGAGTATGGAACATCTAACTTAGTAGCGGCTAAACCAAGCATATTCTTAAACTCTAATGATACGAAGCTATAATCGGCGCCAGTATCAAATAAAATGGATGCATAGCGTTGGTTTACAGGGAACGTACCAGTGACAACATTGGGATCCTGGCGCGCCTCCCTCGCTTCCATGTTGAAAACCCTTCCACGGGCTTGGTTCAACTCTGGGCAATTCCTCTTGTAATGCCCAAGATCACCACAGTTGAAGCATCCGAATCTCTGCCCATTTCCACCAGCTTGATTATTCCTCTGATTACGATTCACAGCGCCCGCTTGATTAGCATTGTTAACCCGATTTCCAGTACCTCCATTGTTCCCTTGTGGGCGATTTCCATTTCCGCCCCGGTTGGTGTTTTTGTTTCCAAATCCTCTCTGGCCTCCCTGGCCAGCAGTGGCCCAACAAGACTCCTTCAAGTGGCCAGTCTTTCCACAAGCTTCACAATCTTTCATACCACAACGGCCAGAATGGTGGCGCTGGCAGGTGTTACGTTTGGGCTGGGTGCCCATGTATCCTTTTCCTTTCTTCCCACTACCAGTTGTAACCTGAGCTGGCGTGCTTGATTCCCCTTTCTTAACCATACCGCTAGTGCCTTGCGTGAAGTTTGAAAACTTCCGTTTGTTACCTCCTGATGACTCCACATGAGTCTCTTTCTTCTTTGGCTCAGCTTCATCAAACTTGTTCAGGCGAATAGCTTCCTCTGTGAGAGCCACGCTCAAATCAATCGCCTCAGTAATAGTCGCAGGCTTGGAGGAGGTCACCATGCTTATGATTTGAGGAGCTAATCCCCAAATAAAACGTTCAATCCTTTTGAACTACGGAGTGACCATGTAGGGTACCACATGCGATAAGTCATGAAACCTCTGTACGTATTCTGCGATCTTTGGACCTTCCATCTTTAAATGCCAGAACTCTGTCTCCAATCTTTGGATTTCAGCGCGGGAACAGTACTTTTTGCGCATAAGTTCCTTCAGTTTGGTCCAGGTTAGCGCGTAGGCAGCAGCTTCACCAAGTGTCTGTACTTGCAAATTCCACCAAGATAGGGCTCCATCCAAGAATAGCCCAGAGATATAGGTGACTTGCTGATCTAGTGCGCATTTGCTCATGCGAAGAACAGATTCAGTTTTCTCAGCCCAACGAACAAAGGCGACAGCACCTCCTGTGCCATCAAAGTTGACCGGCTTGCAGTCTAGAAACTGTTTGTAGGTGCATCCTGCACGTATAGTATAACATGTGAACGACATTAGCATCTTTGCTATAGATATCCCATTAGGTCATGGTATGTCTAAATGACTTAGTATTACCATGAGGTGGGTTGTTGTTGTTGCCAGTGTTGCCTGAGTTGCTTCCACTAATCCCTCCTTGAGAGGCGGCTTATTGTGCAATGGCAGCAGCAATGATCTGCTGGAGTTCTGCCTGATTGGTAGGCATTTGCGGTTCTTGACGTCTCGGCGGCATCTTCTAAATATGTGTTTACGTCGGTCAGGCCATAGTAAAGCGCATGTATATAATATTAGTAATAATACATAACATCTCATGCTATCAATATATCATTCACATATCATTTCTTGTCACAAATATCATTCACACAACATCCCATGTCATCAAAACATAAATAATCAATCAAGCATCAAATATGATGAGAATACTGCGATTGCCATATATCGAGACCACATAGTAAGTGTATCAGTACATCACAGTGTCATACAATCATCAATCAACTAGGGGCTACATCACCCCTGTCCAAAAACTATATCAAATCAGTGTCACTACATCCCATGTACAAAATCAACAAAAGTCATAATCAGAAAGTAGTCTCCAAAAATGCTGTGCAGTCAAAAGCAATCGCTGTCTTCTCACCAACGTCTACTCAAACGGTACTGATGAGCTCTATACGGATGGCGGTGGAGGAGGGGGAAAGTGAGTGTAAAACAAACGACGCAACTGGAGCCAGTCCTCCTCCATGGCTCTCTGAGTACGAATGAAAGAAGCAACCTGCTGCTCTAGGGCAAAGAGGCGTGCAACATAATCCGGAGGTACAGATCGAGAAGGCTGCAAAGGAGAGTGGGTCTGACCCTGGCACTGACACGGCGGCGGCTGAGCTATCTCCAGCTCCTGAATGCGTTGTGTGTGTGCCTCGTGCTGAAAAACAAAAGACATCAAAACGTCCTCAATAGTGTGCCCCACATGGAAGGGATGGTAGGGGTCAGTCGGTGGCATAACAGGTGGTGATGACTAAAGGAACGGCTCACTGGTGGGATCAAAAGGAGCCACACGAAATGGAGAAACAGGGGGTATAACAGGTGGAAACTGTGGCATGAAGGGAACAGACGTCGGCACATGCCCAAAGGGATGGGCCGAAGATCCCTCTCCAGGTCGCGCTGGAGGTGTAAACTGAGGAAATGGAAAAGAGAAATCAACGTGTCGTGCATCAGTGATGTGAGGGGGGATAGGTGGAACATCATCATCAGCAGGAATCCACCCGTGCTGTGCGTGCTCATCTGGTGGATCCATGTGTGCCGCGAACAGTGCATGCTCGGGCTCTAGTGGAACAGGATCAGGTGGGGGAGCAACAAAAGGGTGAACGGGTGCATCAGCAATAAGTGGGTGATCAACAGGATTAGCAGCAATGACATGATCGCCCTCCAACAACGGAGCATCCACAGGGTGATCATCTACAGGTGGGTCAGCAATCCCAGGCTCAATAGGCATGCCAACATGAACGGGGTCATGCTCGAGCACAGGGTCTAGAGCGGCTGCCTGCTCAGGGGCCATGGCAGGCTCGGGATCATCAAAAGCCATCTCAAAGTCAAACTCGGGGTCGATGGGATCCACTGGGTCGACTGGATCCTCCATAGGCTGATCCATAGGTATAAACTCTATATCCTGATCCGGGTCGAACCCCGGGGGAAAGATAGGATCGGAATCCTCCACATCCTCGTGGTCGAAAGCAAAGCTAGGTATAGGGGCAACAGAGGATGCCTGGTCAGGATCTGAACCATGTGAAAAGTGCTGTGCGCTCAGAGTGTGGGAAGGTGCGGAGGCCACAGACTCGAAGGAGTCTGGAGCAGCTGAGTGCGCAGGTGACTCCGCAGCTGGAGCATCTGCAAGCAGTAAAGGTCCTCCGTCGGCTATGAGGGCCTCGCCCTCCTCATCATCCTCCAGGAGATCAGCGTCAAACAGATCAATATCGCCGTCAGCCTCGGCGTCAAGAAGTAAATCGTAGGCAGGGTAAACAGCTAAGGGTATGGGAGCAGGAATCACCACTAACGGTAGGTACTCAACAAGAGGGCCATCGGCGAGCTCATCAGCCCCATCAGGTAGCGCGAAGGGCTGGAAGTCGTCCTCGTCCGTGCTAGAAACGTCCGACGTGTGCACCTCGTGCTCTGGATGCTAGGTCATCAGATACTACAGGTCTAGGTCCGGTGGTGTCTGAGTCGCCTGTACTGGGCGAGTCCATGAGTTTGTAACATAAACACAAATATGCACAAATAATCATTCATATAATCAGATAAACACATTAGTCACCAAGTAAGAAATCACATAATTTTCCTAGTCCCACTAGCCTCCCAGTCTCCTAGACTGACACTCCTAGTCCCACTAGCCAAATTCCTCCCAGTCTCTAAGACTGCTCTATCATCCACCTCGACCTCCTAGATCGAGCCTCGGCCTCCAAGACCGAGCCTCAGCCTCCAAGACTGAGCCTATTCTCCCTAGTCTCACTAGCTATCTACCTCGATCTCTTAGATCAAGCCTCGGCCTCCAAAACCGAGCCTCAGCCTCCAAGACTGAGCCTACTCTTCCTAGTCTCACTAGCCATCTACCTCGATCTCTTAGATCGAGCCTCGGCCTCCAAGACCGAGCCTCAGCCTCCAAGACTGAGCCTAAAAATAAATAAATAAAATGTGCTCAACATTTGTTTGTAAAAACGTTTTGGATCTGGACTTAAGTGGTATGCAGTAAAAATGTTTTCGTGAGAGCCCTAGTGATCATAGTCTAGACTCGAGAAGGAATCCTAGTTCGCTATGATCAGAGCTCTGATACCAAGCTGTCACACCCTGGCTTTGCGGAAGCGTGGTTAATTTGGTGTGACTTCTTAATACCATAGCTTAATCATAACAAAGCTATATGAATTAAAAACATGCAAGATCATCCATTAAGTTTTAAAAATCAAATACAATACCATTGTCTTAACGGGAAAACACCCTAACAACCATAACATTGTTCAACAACACAAACATGACATAAACACAGTTTAAGGACTGTGACTTGTCCAGGAAAGAGTCACATTCCCTAAACCCCGGATGACCTCGTACTAGTGCAGCGGGAAAACGTGTCATACCGTGCCAGATCCCTTAGTTCCCTGAAATACATGTAAGTTGAAAAATCAACAATAATGTTGAGCGAGTTCATGTGTAAGTGAGTAAATAAACCTTTATATTTATCAAAATCCTGGTATGTAGCAAATAAGGAAAAAGAGATCACCAATGGTTTGCAAGGCCATTGATATGTGTGAAATGCAAGTAAGAAGGCTCAAACCTAGCAGATTTATGCGTCGGGTACAAAGTCATCCCGAGGTACGTTATGCTGGGCCTGGGACTGGGCTCGCTACACCCAAATAGATCTATCGCTCCTGCCCCTCGGTCCTACCCTGAGGATTAATGACCTCAAGTTTCCGCCTACCCATTCACATGATCTAAGTAACAAACCTCCTTACGCTAACCATACCATGTATAAAGTATTCATAAACATTGTAACATGTATTTCACCCCCGCAGTTTAGAAAACTGAAAACAGTTAAGAGAAAAGGGGGACATGAACTCACAGCGGTGCGTCTCTACCAAGTATGTCTCCGAGTCAAGCAACTGTGCAACGACCTAAAAGTTCTAACTCTATTAGACGGACGGCCGTGCCTTAGCTTTAATGTTTAGGTTTTGGGAAATAGTTAGACAACTATTTCGTGTTTACATTTGATAAATACTTGGTAGTTATTCTTCTTCCCAAGGATGGGGGATTGAATACATGTGCGTTCGTAATATATTATTAAGTCTCACTTAATATATATTTATTTCTAATTCCCAAAATATAATATTTTTCTCAAAAATATTATATTTTTACTTCACAAAATTCTCCCAAAATAATACTTTGTCAAATATACGCGTTCATAAATATTTCCGTAAATTGCGTAAGTTACGTTTTAACGATCGAGTGGTAATAGTAATTACCGGTGTAACTTATATATTTATCGTGAAAGCGTTCGTATTATTTTGGATTCGTTAACGTGGATAATATTATTTTTATTCTAAAAATAATATTTATGTATCTTCACAAAATAATCATAAACACGCATCAAGTGATTTATGAAAAATACATATATTAAATATATATTTACTAAGTTTTATTTTATGAAATCCCACCTCCGATATTTTGTAAATAATGTCGTGGGGAAACTTATATTTCGAAAACATGTCAAAAAGTATTTCTAACACTTATAGTGAAAATATTTCTAAGTGTTAGGTTTTTAGAAAAAAAATTTCGCCAGAGTTTCCTCTGTAACTGGAGGTGGCCACGCTTTCAAGCGTATCATTTTCTTTTACAAATCAATTCAACAACTTCTTTATTCGATCAAAACAATTTTCAACACAACAAACTAGTTAACAATTATGTAAATCGCATAAATCACATGAACTTGTAGTTTTCTAAAATTATAGTGTAAATCTCATCATTTTTAGCGGATCTTTATATAAATCAGTCCGGTTTCGTAAAAACCCCGTTTTTATAGAAAGTACTTCTTTACATCTTCTTGTAGATTTTACAAAAATAGTTATTTTGTCGAAACTTTTGTGCTACACAAGTGTTTTCACACACTTGTGGTTTATAAAAATCATACTTGTTAGTGTAAGATCCGTTTTTAGAAAAACATGATTTTCTTGACACTCGGTCCTTTGAAAATACCATTTGTAGATACGTAGATCCGCTAGTTTTAAACACTATTTTACAAGTAAAAACGCTTTTACACAAGTTCATGATTCGTGTGTGGTAGAGTTTCATCTTTTAACCCTTGTTTCATTCAAAATAACCTTATGTCATGATCCATGATCATGACCAACCCGGGTTAAACGATGATCCGAGCTACCATAACATAGATCGGGTCCAAATAACCACAAAATTCATTTACTACATCATTTACACATCATATGAGCTTTTAACCATCATTATAAGCATTTTTAGTAAACTTTAAAGCATCATATTGTATGATTTCGAGTTTTAACCGTTACACATCATATTAACCACTTCAAAATAGTTCAAGAAAGGGATTTAAGCATCATACCACTAGCTCGAGGCTAGGGAAGAATCTAAGCGCAAATAAGGTGGATAAAAGCTAGAGAATGAGGTCCTTCGCCTTCCGTTTGCACCAAACCTCCTAATATGTGACCCTTGATACTTGTATGATGTTGGAATTGGATGATCAAACTCGAAAATGTGGTGGCTTATGTGGGTGTGTTCGGCCGAAGCCTTTAGAGGGCAAGGGAGAAAGTTTTGTTGTGATGTTGGAATGTGAATGTCTTATGTGCCATCTATAATTACTTATAGGCAAAAGGTTTAGTTAAGATCCAAGGGTTTTTATGCCTCTAAGATATCAAACATGTTGATTAAAATAATCAACTTTGTACAAGGTGTGTCCCCCCTTAGTTGGGGCCGGTTAGCGGGGGGGGGGGGGGGGGGGGGTTCTAGTTGGATTTCAACTATAGTTAGATTAACAATTAAGTTAAGTAAGTTAGTTAGGTACTTAACCCGGTTAGTTGTGTGATGTGCTTTATGGCGGGTGTTAGGGTGTTCGGGGACCCTAACTGGCTCAGAAAAGGACAAATAATGTCTATGGCCATATTTTCATGTCCCGGGTAAAGTCCGGTTGTTCGGTTAGATAGTAATCCGTTAAAGCGCTTAACAAAGCTTTTAAGTGTTGTTAATGCCCTTTTTAGTGACACAACTTATTCCCGACACTTTGGAAAGTGTCTAGTAATATTTTTCTCATGTTTTGGCACTTTATTAGCTAGCCAGAAGCTGAATTGTTAATTAAAGTGCTGAGTTTTGTGCTTAGTGTCCGTTTTAGGCACATCCTGTCATTATAACTTATTCCTAGAGACGCAGTTCTACAACCCTTGTATCCCTACACTCACTATGGGTGTAGTAAAATATTTCTGGCTCATACAGGCCTTAGAGGCAGTGTCTGCCTGATGCTGGCTTTATCAGCATGTTCAATAGGTTATCCGTTCATAGTGCTACTGTGCTTTTATGCATCATGTTTGTCACTAGAGTTCAGTATGTAAATAAGGTAGTGACGGTAATTAAAGTATGATGCAGTTATATACAAGTATCAGAAATCAAGTTGCAGTTCATCAGTACTTTCAAGCAAGCACAGTAATTAAGCAGCAATTAATTATTAATTAAACCGTACGGATACCTGGTTTAGTGAGGGTTGTCACAACAATTACAATCGGTAATTCGGGGTTTTGTATAAAAAATTTGTTACAACCTGGATAGGAGTAACATGACCATAAGTCGGAACGACAGTACCGTGTGGTGGTAATTGATATAACTTGGAAACAAATGTAATTGCGGATGCGCCCTCAATACTGTAAAAAGGATTTTTATTAAAACTTGATTGAACTAGGATTCACTCACCAGTATTTCCCACTGACAAAATGTTTGTAAAACGCGTTTCAGGTAACAATATGTGAAAGCCAAATAGAAGCCAGCTGGACAGCACTGAAGGCTTGGAAAAGTGGCAATAAAGTTACCTAAGAATAAAATAGATGTTTTTATTAAATAAAATAGGATTTATTCCTATGAAATTGTGTGTACTGAAAACTTGGGTTTTACCCATGTATTTAATGTTATGGAAACGTGGTATTTTACTCTGATAAAATATTTCCTAACTATGGCCCTAATGAAAATTCCGCTGCCAAATTAGTCAAATAACAGGATACCATCAAAACTGGCTCGCGGTCGCCCGTTCCCGAGGATTAGGGATCGGGGGTTGCGACACACAAGCTCCATACAATAATTCAATATTGGATCCTGGCCCAGCTTCATATCACACCCTAAATTCAACATATAAAACACCATTTTTAACCCAACAGTTACTTTTGGGCATGCTATTGGTCAGGGTTTTAGATCTGCTACTAGTTAAGGATTTGGGCCTATTTCTTTTGCACATTTTGGACTGAATGCAGATTTATCGAGCATTTAATTTGTGAGAAAGTAGATTCATGGATACCCAACTTTGGCGCCACTTCACATATGACCGCTGAGTATTCTATTATATTTGATGTTACTCCCTACATCGGCTCTGAGCAAGTTGTCGTAGGAAATGGTATGGCTCTTACTATTTCACACATTGGTAGTGCTTTGCTTCATTTATCTGATCACACTCTTACTCTTAGACATGTTCTTGTGGTTCCTGGCTTAGCCAAGAACCTTTTCTCGATCAAACAGTTAGTGACTGATCATCCTATAGTTATTGTTTCTCATATCTAGGTATGTTCATTCAAACTCTTGACGGACAACTTCTCCATCACACACGTGGCAGTCCACATCAACTATATTTACTTGCTACTTTCGTTTCTGTTTCTCGTGAGAATTGGCATTCTCAATTGGGTTATTTTTGATGATGTTTTGTCTAGATGTTCGTTTTTACATTTGACAAACAAAACCTAACACACATATTGTACTGCATGAAGCGTTTCAAAATCGACTAGATTGCCTTTTACATCAGTTGTATCCCATTCTACTTCACCTTTACATATTATACATTGTGACATTTGGGGTGCCTCGCCTGTTATGTCTAGAGATGGATAAAGATATTTCATTGCTTTCATTGATGATTTTAGTCTATTTACATAGATGTATCCTTTTACTTGCCGTTCTCAAGCAATTGATTGTTTTCGACATTTCAAGCCACTTGTTAAAAGCCTCTTCTCCTGCACGATCAAGCATCTTCAGTGTGATGGTTCTCCTGAGCTCATTCGTGGTTCCATGGCTCGTTTTCTTTCAGACTCTGGCATTACTTATCGCATTTCATGTCCATATACTCCCTAGCAGAATGGGGTTGCTGAGTGAAAAAAAAAAAACCCGCAATCTTTCTGAGGTAGCTCGAGCTTTATTGTTTCATGCTTGTTTATCAAAGGAATTCCGGTATGATGCATATGCCACTGATGCCTTCCTTATTCATCGGTTACCTTCACCAGTTCTTTATCACTCATCTCCTTAAGAGGTATTATTTGGATCTCGTCCTGATTACTCTCTTCTTCATACCTTTATGTGTTTGTGTTATCTGTTTCTAGGTGATACTCGAGTGGATAAACTTTCACATAAATCTACTCCTTGTATCTTTGTTGGCTATGCTCCATCTCATCTCGGTTATCTCTGCTATGATCCTCATACATCTCATACGTATACTTCTCGTCATGTTCGATTCCATGAGTCCATTTTTGACATCCCAGAGAGTTCTACTACTTCTACAGTTTCTTTAGATTCTATTCCTTTCTTTATTTCTCATCCTTCACTTTTTTGTTTCTTCTCTTTTCTCTTCATCTCCTCCTGTTATTGCTTCCTCATCTTCTCCTTTTATTTCCTCCCTTAATATTACTTAACCTTATTTTACTTCTTATTCTCCTCATCCTGCTATTCCGACAAACTCGACAGTTACACGATCTTGTGATCATACATGGAAGCCTCGTCAGTTTCCTGATCATGTTATGTTTTATATCTCTACTACTCTCATCACTGAGCATTCCATATTTCGACAAGCTCAACAATATTCTGTTTGGTGGGATGCGATGCAAGCAGAGATTGATACTCTTCATGCCAACTAGACTTGGCGTTTGGTTCAGGCTCCCATTGATGCAAACATTGTTGATTGTAAGTGGGTTTAAAGGATTAAACATAATCCTGATGGATCAGTGAGTCATTATAAAGCCCGACTTGTTGCCAAGGGCTTTCATCAGACTGATGGTATTGACTACACTAAGACTTTCTGTCCTGTGCTCAAACCTAGTACTATTCGCCTAGTTCTTCAGTCGCTTTCTCTCAAAGATGGTCTATTCGTCAGGTTGATGTCAACGACACGTTCTTATATGGGGATCTTTCTGAGATTGTGTATATGACCCAGCCCCTAAGCTTAGTTGACTCATCTAGACCACATTATGTTTGTCGTCTACAGAAGGCTCTGTATAGCCTAAAGCAGACTTTTAGAGCTTAGTTTTCCAAGTTATCCACCGCTCTACATGCTGATGGTTTTACCCAGTGTCTTTCAGTTGTATCTCTCTTTCTTTATAGTCGGGACTCGATGCTATGTTTTGTCTTGATCAATGTTGATGACATCATTATTACTAGGAGCTCTTCTGATTTTGTTACTGGCTTGATTGGGCGCTTACTTTCTCAGTTTGCGCTCAAGGATTTGGGAAAGTTGTCATATCTTCTAGGTATCCAGACCACATTTTCTTAGGATATTTTAAACTTATCTTGGCAGCGCTACTTTCTTGATTTACTACAGCGCACTGGTCTTGCTGATTGTCGACCATTATCTACTCCTCTCTCTTCCGGTGGATAGCTTTCTCGATCAAATACTGGTGATCCTATATCTTACCCTACTATGTATCAGTGCACTGTTGGTGCATTATAGTATCTTGTGTTGACACGACCAGAGATTGCTTATGCTGTCAGTAAGGTTTCATAGTTCCTTCAGACACCTATTGATCGACACTGGGCCGCGGTCAAGCGTATTTTGCGGTATCTTAAGGGTACCATTTCTCATGGATTATATATACGTCGGTCTACTTGTGTTGATGTACATACTTATAGTTTAAGGGGGGGGATAGTGCACGGTCCTCCCAACCGCCGGAGTGATCTCACTCCGGGAGTCGCTACCCGACCAAGCTAGCTCCGCGGTGACTTCCTCATGCCGAGTTCTTACCCTGGGCGACATATGCCACTCCCAAGACTCGAACCCAGTACCTCTGGGAAGAGGTGGGTGTCGATGGCCAACTGAGAGTTTATTAGCTAGTAGTTATTGTATTCTCAATACATGTCTTTATATTCCATTTACCTTAAGCCACGAATATGTTATTTAGGTGCCTTAAATCATTTTAACTTTTACACTAATTGCACTTTCAAAGAAATTTATTGGTTTACTTTGTTGCATAGAGGGTAATAATTGTGGGCCATTGAGTTTTTATTTTTATACCAAATGAGAATGTCTTCATTCTCACATGTCAGAAGCATAGCAACTCCAGTATGGATGTGGAAAATTATTTCGAAATTTGAAAATTATAGTCTATTGACTTGACTATTGAGTTACGTGGAGCGAAAGTTTGTGGTGAGAATTTTTTGGCATTTTCAAAGAAGTGATGATGAAATTATCCTAGTACACTTTTATATAGGAGATGTAGGATAAACTATTGTGTTTGACTTTTTAGTGATATATTGTGTGGTTAGGAGATTTTTGGAAGGGTTTTTTTCTTTTTTGTTTTTTGGGTAGTAGTTGGATATAGTGATGGAAATTTTTTTCTTTTAGCTTTGTTGGATGTGGATATCTATGATATAACTACATCTTATTTTTAGTTCAACTTACTATAAAATTTGTATGTTAATATTTTAATCACACATCTAGGATAGCTTTGTTAGTCGTGGAATCACATTCAAATTAGACTATTTTGTGTGTGCACAATCAATCATCGTATAAGACAAACATCATTTTTCAAAGAAAGAGAAGTTATTATATGTGAATACCAAGTGATCAGATCGCTCTTTAACATACCAAATTATTCCATATAGATGGGGAACACATACAACGAATTGTTGCAACTCTTCATGAAAAAGTATGACCGCTTGACACTTATGATTGTCAACCTTTGGCAGTTATATCAATGGCATCATCGTAAATGTAATGGAATCCTTGTATTGCAAAGTTGATACGTAGTTCCACTGACGAAGTGACGATCACTTCATTCCGTTTTCATGTTAAAGAACTTCTCATTTTTGCTGAAATCTTTTTTATCTCATTCGATTATTAATTTTCTATGCTTACAAAGGGTGGGAGTTGACTACAAAGTCTATTTTTCCTATAAAGTGTACAAAGTCACAAAACACCACAATTTCAGCCATAAACGCACTCAAAACCTACAAATAACAAAGTGAAGATTACTAAAACGTCATATTCGTGGATTTTGTGTTGTGTTTTAGATGATAAGGCTTTGATTTTCGAATGACTAACATTAGTGTGTTTCATGTTGATTATCATGTTGTGTTTTATATTCATAGTTCTACGATGTTGTGTTTGAAGTTTTTATGGACGGTTAGGGTTTGGACATTATGTTTTAGTGATCTTAACTATGTTATTTGTGGGTTTTGAATGTGTTTTATGGTTAAAATTGTGGTATTTTATGATGTTGTACACTTTGTAGGAAAAATGAACTTTATAGCCGAACTACACCCTACGAATGAAATACCTTAATCATAAAGTAATTATACGATTCAGGAAATTTTTATGAAGATATGGTTATCATCTCCTTTTTTTTCTCCATCGTATGTTTTGAATGATTATCCGCCCTATATATAATCCATCTATTCGGTTTATACACTTTGGTAATAAATAAATATTTTATTAATTTTTTTTGGAGACATATTAGTGAACAATTAATTCTTCACTTTTCAAATGTAATAAGGCCATAACGTTTGGAAATTCATGTATGTTGTGTGCCTGTAGCCAAAATGAAAAGGAGGCTATCATTGTTTCCTTTGCTTTTTTCTAATTGCAAGATTTTACTCGGTTATGTTTGCACAGATTTTACCAATACCTCCAAATTACACCGATTTTCCTGATTGTAAGAATTTTGTAACTATCATGGTCCTTACCAATGTTTTAAAATCCGGTTTTTTAATCATACCGGATTATGCACAAAAATGGTTTAACCGGTTGAACCGGGTTGTATCGGGCGGTTCAACCAGGTTGACTAGTTAACTGTATAATTCCATAAATTACAACATCAACTCAAAAAATAATCCAAAATTGGATGTAGATGTAAGTCTGGAACGAATGATGGAGTGATGGAAGTCTGTAACAAGTGACGAATGATGATTGATGAAGCAAGTTTTGAATTTTGATCGATGGAGATAAAATATTAAAAGTCGTTAGGTTAAAGTTGAGAGTAAACATGAAGATGGGCCGATAAAAAGTAAAATCCTAACCCAAAAACAGACCTGGGCCGGTACCGGTATAACAGTTCAAACCAGTATACCGGATTTTACCGGTGGTACAAAGTCGATGTCGTTTCTCCTACTTACCGCGGTGTTTCGGACCGGATTTAAATCCGAAAATGATAATACCGGTATAACCGGCCGGTATTTACCGGTTTTTAAAACATTGGTCCTTACTATAGGCATTTGTTAAATTTTCCACTTAAATATAATCAAAATAACCAAACTACCCTCAATATTAGAAAAAAAAAACATAATTAAAAAAAGAGTAAAATGCACGAATAGTCTCTGTGGTTTTGCAAAATAACATCTATAGTCCCCAACTTTTGTAAATTACACCGGTGCTCCCTGTCGTTTGACAGTTTGTTACTCGGATAGTCCCTAGAGTGGATGTTCGTTAGTTTTCTTTGTTAAGTGGATGTGAAATGACAAAATTACCCTTCATCTTCTCCACTGTATAAAAACAAAACAACCCCACCCACCACCCGCCCCTCACCGTTCTCTCTGTTTCCCCCCACCATTAACCACCACCCACCTCCCACCTTTCTCACAATTAATCACTAATCTCTCATAGCAAAAATCACAGATACCATCGGGTCAAAACCGTTTGATAAATTGGTAATACAGTTGTTGCTACGCATTACTGTAATCATGCCAATCTTACTACTCAGGGGCTTTCAAAGCATCACGAGTGAAAACCACTAAAGCTTTAAAAATTGGAATTACATCTTGTAAACTACTTAATTCGCCTGGTAATACAGTTGCAGCCAGCCAATTAGGCAATTAGGGTGGGAGGGGAATAAAAAAGTAAGCAAGCATGTTGGGTTTCTTTGTAGGGGGAGAGTCAGTGAGGGATGAAGATGGGGGAGAATTCTGGGGGACGCGAGTGATGGAAATAGTGAAGAAGCACGATTCAGGGGGTCTGGTTTGGAAGAGAATCAAACTCACCACCACCCGCAAACTAAACGCCAAGAAGCGTATCCAACACGTCTGGCAGGTAGGGCTTTCTTTCTTTCTATACTACATGTTAATTTGTTTTTAATGCACTTGAATTTCTTATTTCTATCTCTTAACACGTTTCATGCTTGTGTTTTAGCCAGCCAGCCTGCCTGGTGGTGGTTGGAAACAGAGAGAAAGGTGGGAGGTGGGTGGTGGTTATTGGTAGGGGAAACAGAGAGAAAGGTGAGGGGTGGATGGGGTTGGAGTGGAGTTGTTTTGTTTTTATAGAGTGGAGAAGATGAAGGGTAATTTTGTCATTTCACATCCACTTAACGGAGAAAACTAACGAACATCCACTCTAGGGAGTATCCGAGTAACAATCTGTCAAACCACAAAGAGCACTAGTGTAATTTCTAAAAGTTGGGAACTATAGGTGTTATTTTGTAAAACCACAGAGACTATCCATGCATTTTACTCTTAAAAAACATCATGTATAAGTGTTAAATTATTGAATTAATTAAATTGATAAAATCGAGCAATACCACCAGCGTTACTCTGCCCAAAAATCATGTCAATACCAACACCATTGTTGTTGTTGTTGTTGTTATTATTATTATTATTATTATTATTATTATTATTATTATTATTATTATTATTATTATTATTATTATCATTATCATCATTATTATTATTGATGTTAATTTACACCTAAAACATCTTGATATTTTCTCAGATTTATGTATAAAACATGGGTTAGCTTTATCTGAAAAGAAAACTACTCTATTACAAGAGAAAATAGACTTTTTAGGAATGGAAATTGAAGAAACACTAACCTTTGCGGTAGTATCCAACTAGGACTTCAACTCTTAGTGACCCGAATGGTTAGCTGCAAAACAGAACACCGTTAGAACTCGTTACAGGAATGGGGTTATTCCTGTAACCACCCTCCGGCGTGAGAATAAGTCTCGGTTTTGGGAGAAAAGAATATGAGTATGGAGAAAGTTGTACGAGAGTAAGATGATCCATACCTTAGATGTTTATCTCTATTTATAATTTACCATTAGGGTTTCCCATAACTTAGGATGGGCTCCGATAAGTTAGGGATTTGCATAATCTTCCCAAAAAGTTAGAGATTTGGTTGCGTGACCTATCCACGCAAGCTGGAATGTTCTAGAATAAATGTCTATGATTATTTATTTATAATAAAATAACAGGTAGTGACCGGGTCGGGTTAGATGATCCGGGTCATACCTCGTCATGTCCCCCCAGTCCGAAGTTATGAAATGCATTTCATGAAATCGGACTAAAAAAGGAAAAGTCAATACTTCCCCCTTAAGTGCCAATTTCTCAAGTGGGGTGCTGTTATAACTTTTTTGAAAAATGGCGACGATGGGAAAAGATGTGCAGTTAAATCATCATTAAGATGACAACTGTCACTACCCTCTTCCGACGCGTGTTTCCGTCGGTTTGGCTTTTCGAATTCGAAAAGTTGCCATTTCCGTATAAATAGAGTTCCCGTTAAGGGGTTTATCTTCATCTTCTTCCTTCTTTGCGATCCACTTTCCTTACCTTCTTGAAAAGCGAAAAAATGGCCTCCAAGACCGGTGAATCTTTCGCTCCTGCCTCAACAGTTTCCGATGCTCTGTACATCAAGTGGGGGCAGGCATCTTTCAATAATCTTCTTCGAGACTACGATATCAAGGAAGAGTGGAATCCTGTGTTGCCGTCAAAGACGGATACGGCATTCCCATTAAAGCAATGTAAAATCACCCTGTTTAGTGATTTTTTTAGGTTTTGCAACTTTCGGTTGCCGATTATGAAGTTCTGCAAGTTAGTCCTTGACTATTATCCCATCCACATTTCCCAATTACATCCGCTAGGGTTGGTGAAACTTCGGCAATTTGTGTTCGCCTGCACTGCCTTAGGGCACATTCCCGAACTTCTGGTTTTTAGGGCTTTTTTCGTCCTAGTATGGAAATCCCCCTTTTTCACCTTTGACAGAAGAGACACCGACGTGTCTTGCTTGAGAGATATTCCTACCAGTTCCAAAGACAAGGATTGGAAGAGAAAATTCTTTTATATTAACGCTGCTGTCATTCCCGGAGAGATGTAGTGGAGGGAAATGGGAGCAAAGAGCAAAGTGCAGGATGAGGCACCTCCGAAAGATGCTTATGTATCCAATGCTCTTTACACAAGGCTGTGCCAACGTCTGTCTGTGTGCACGGTGATTCCTGAGGGAGCCTTGGTGATGGCTGGGATGAGTCTGTTATGGCGGGATGTCAAGCTGTACCCTTCGTTCCAGAGGGATGATGAAGGTATAGAGTCCTGTACCCTTGCATATACATTATTTATTATTTTGTAGTAACATACATACATGTTGCAGAAGAATGGAGTTTGTTTGATTTTGTTGATCCTCCTCGACATGCTGCCTTGAAGGCTGCCGACCGCGTGATTAGTGAACAGGAGCCTGATGTCCTGAAAATCCCTTTGGAGCACTTTTTATTACCAGCTGTGCCAGCGGACCCAATTGCTTATGTGACAATATCTCCCCCCAGCGGGGGTGGTAGTGCCATTGCCATAGAGAAGAAACCAGTCAAGGTGAAAATTATCGGAAGGAAGTACCTAGCCACAGGGGCGGGGGCTTCCTCGGTGAATGTGACCACGCCCGCCGGGAGTGCTGCCGAGCTGACAAGTCCAACCCATGTCTCGAAAAAACGCAAGACTGTAACTGTTCCTCCTCTGACTGCTTTTGAGGCTATTCAGACCGCTTATGCCCTGCCCCTTGGTGAGTCATTTTGTCTGGGGATGTTTCATTTGTGGACTGTGTGTTTCACATTTTGCTAAATGTTTTGCGTGATACAGGTACCACTGCCGGGGTGCAGATTGAGAATTTGACAACTGTTCCGTCAACATCTCTGGAAGTTACACCTTCTGCTGGTGATGAAACCAGTCTTACCGAGTTGATCCGTCAGGCAAGTGTTACCACCGTGTTAAGCTGTATTATTCCGCCACCTCCGCCGACGGCTGCTGTGACTGTGACCATTAGCCCCGTGTCCACGCCACTATCTTCCAGTGTTGCCCCTTCTTCCTTGTTCAGTTCACCTTTTAGCATATTTTCTGCTACAGAGAAAGAAATGCCCACCGTTTCCGCTGTTCATGAGGCGACTAGTGCCGGGGGCCCCGCTGCTAGCGATGTTGGGGGATCCAGCAATGGCATTGCTGAAGATGGGGCCCGCTTGGGTGACGATCTCTATCTACCTACCATTAACTGGGATCCCAATATGTAGGATAAGCGTTACCAGCCTCGGTGGAAAATTGCTGAGTCTTCTAGGCTCATTTACCCCCCCCCCCCCCCCCCCCCCGTGATTCAGCATTGGGTTGAACGTGCTTACCCCCAGCCGAGTCGGCATATATTGAAGGGTTGAACAACGAGAACTTAATGAATTCCACCATGGTAGATGCCGTCAGTCAGGTAAATACTCTTAGCTTATTTTCCCTATACGGGCTTGGGATACGGTATTATAATAATACCGCTTGGTCGGGTATTGAACGTTTAATCGTATTGTGATTAAATTATTGAAGTAACCCGCTTTAATCTGTCTTGTTTGAAATAAAGGCCTTTTGGGGTTAATGACCATGTCCCGGATATCCTTGACATCATTGTATTATAAAATGGCCACGTCTTATGCACGGAGTGTAGGCATACACCTGACAGTTGCATAAGGGAAACGGTATCTCACGCTCATGTGGGCCTATACGTGTGGTGTGTCTGTTAATCTTGACCCGGTTTCTACATCGGGCCCTAAATGTATAACGAACATTTAAATCTGTATACAAGATTATTTTTATATAATTGTCCCAAGTTATAAAAGAATTTTGTGCCTTGAGCATTCAAATCAATTTTCTAAACTATTTTCAAAATGAGTCAGTTAAGTTATATTTACCAGTGTAAACTGACGTAATTTCCAAAAAGGTTAAGTGACAGGTATTGTACGTAATTGGCTAGGAGCTCAGGGCGTCAATAGGGAATCTTGCAAGTTCTAGATGCCTAAAGTCTGTTGAACAGTGTTTATCTTTCTGTTTTAAGATCCGCCTGTGGATCCTTTACATTCCGTTTTGTAATACTTGGATATTACTTTATATCGGGTTGTAATATTTTATCTTTTGCTTCCGCTGTGCATTCATTATTTGTGTTATTTGACTATGATGATATCAACTACGTCACGATACTCCCCACCGGGCCCACCGGTAATACGTGGAAAATAGGGGTGTGACACTTGATGTTCCAAAACTCGTCCTCCAGCTTCTGAAGCTCATGAGGAGGAGAGAATTCCTTCATCATGATATCCTTCAACTCATTCCAAGTAAGCCCATAGGCTGCATCATTCCCTCGCCTTTTCCTTTCAGCTGTCCACCAATCCAGAACCCTGGACTGGAAAACGCCGGTTGCGTTGACAGTGCGGAGGTTATCAGGACAACCGCTTTGGCGTAGGGTGACTTCAATTGAATTGAACCATTGAAACATGGCAGTAGGCCTGTCTTCTCCGGTGAATTCTTTGGGGCCGCAGGCCTTAAACTGCTTGAAGTTAAAGTACCCTTTGGAGAGTCAGTCCTAGATTTCTCTAAGCTCTTGCCAGCGTTTTCATTCAGCTCGCTGACAATTTGCGGAATGACCTTAGCCATTTGCTTTGCGACTAGCGCAGCGATGCGTTTGTCTTCGTGATTGCGGCGAGCTGCGTGTGCGATCCAAATGACGACATTGTCTGCAACAGACATCGCCATAGGACTCAGACACATGTCGATTAATCCTAGTATAGTCTAGCGTATCACCAAAAGCTACTTTATAAAGCACAGGAACACGTCCAATCACATAGACACATAGGCACATAATCCACAGAAGCACGTAAGCACATAAGCACATAGTTCACGTAAGCACAGAAACACGTAATCCATATAAGCACATCTTCAACTATATTTTGCACATATTTACCTACATATATTACACGTATTCACCTATCTTTCACAGCCGCGTAAGCGATTGAGAGTTGTGAGTGCGATTAGCGAGTAACATAGCATGCGATTTGCTAACATTTTGAGGTAAATGTGCAGTGCGAGTTGTGCGTGTTGATCAAAGCGAAAAGCGATACGCGTATAAATCTCCAAAATTGAAACACATAACACATAAAACCACATAAAAACGAAAAATCACAGAGTCAGCGGCGGCGATATCAGAATCGAAACACATAAAATCAGCGATAGATTGCCTCGGGTGTTAGACATCGACTACCCAAAGTGATCCGACTATTCTCAAGGACTTCGAGTTTACGCTTTGACCTAATAGACTGTGCTCTCTCACCGTCATACGGTGAACGACACTCATCCTTTCGGTTATTCTCGCAACTCGAGTCATTGGAATTCATCGAGACTTTGGTGAGAGTTTTGTAATACCAAAATAAGGAACGGAAACAAGATATCAAGATTCGGGTTTCACCCCTAACCTAACAACTGCATTCCTGTTTGTGTGATAGAATCACGAGATAAAGAGGGAGAATTACATCGAAGTATGTATTTCACTCCTGATTTAACGCAAATTCTCATGTTTATAGTAAAATTAGCGCGTCAATTGGGCGCTCTAATCGAGAGTTTGCGGTTTTCACACCTAATCTCGATCTAATCACTCGTTCATTTTCGAAAATTGTGCGTGTCGTGCTTGCCTTAGGAAAGGCAATGTGATAGTGCTCGTCCTTAGGAAAGGCCGATGGTGTGTAGTATATTCGTGAGTTGAGCAATAACAAAAATAGGCTCGCGCGGAACCCCTACTGGGTTCGCACAAATCGGTCTGTTGGTACTTAGACTATTGACTAGGTTGTTTCTAAGACATCGACCTGGACTAGGTTGAGTCTTGCCTAATTCCCTATAGTTATGGCTCTGATACCAATCTGTCACACCCCAACCGATGGCGGAAACATCGGGGCGCGGCACTGAGCGAAACAGATTGTCTAAGAGAATCCATAACAACTAAATTACCAGATATTTAATGTGACGTCCCACACCATAACATATAAAAATAAAGCAATTATTATTGACAAGTTGTTCTCAGGACAATTCGTAGTTCCGACAACTCATAAATTGTTTATTTGTTTCTAGACTCCCCTAGACTTGATTCCAAAACATCCAACAATCCTAGCATCTTAAACACCTGTCATATACGTTAAAATAAAAGTCAATACACATAGTGTAAAGGTCATGAGCATACAAGTTTAATAATATAATAGTAGCGAAAGCAAGTTTACGCATAACCAGCATGTAACACGTAGTAATGCGAAGCAAGTAGGTTATCGACAATGAAATATGCACAGACATGACTGCGAGTTTCTAAGGTGTCAGGCAACAATCACTGTGTAAACATAACATGCAAGCATTCATCGAATAACACGTATAACATGCAGAGCGGTTAGCGTATAAAGTGTGTTTGTGTTGTGAGTCGATATGGTTTGATATAAGAAACGTATGTAACACCCAAAAGTGCGTCAAGCAAAAAGGGATCGAGTATAGTCACAGATCGTGTTAAATGAATAACACAGTCTTGGATTGAAGGGAGCGCTGAAAGATTAGCCTGAACACAGTACGATAGTATTAGCGTTGAACGGTGCGTAAAACAGTGCGTTGAATGAGTTAAGGGACGAAGGGTGATCCGATCGGATGACCGTCCAGACGGATGGCCATTCACTCGGAGGGTTGTTCGTTTGGGAAGGATGTGTTTGTGTATGATGTGACTTTGAAGTTTTCGTTGTATCATTTTGAAAAGCATGAAGTATCTCTATTTGTCCAGCCATCCGGTCCGATGGTTATCCGGACGGATGGCCGTTCGATCGGACGCCGGTTCGTTTGGAAAGTTGTAAAATCTTCAAGTCCCTTGCTACAATAGTCATTCGATCGGATGGTCGTCCGATCGGATGACTATTCATTTGGAACTGATATTCTTTCAAGTTTTGTAAAAATGTTTAAGTATTGAAGATCATATATCATCTGTTCGGATTATCGTTCTGTCAATGGCAATCCGATCGGACGGCAGTCCGTTTGGCAACATGTTCGTTTGTGAGACTTGTAATATTTGTTAAGTTGTAAAGTTTTGTGATTGAACCGAGACGATTCAACGACGTGTTAAACAACGGAAACTCCTCCAAGTCCAAGTCGTCCGATCGGATGGGAATCATCCCGTCCAATCAGTTAACTGTTCTTGACGGTACTTCATGTTCAACCCGTGAAACGGTCGTCTTCTCCGATAGAAATCCATTCTCAGTCCAATACTTCACTATAGAACGAGTAGACAGCCTGAACGAGCTCTGATTCTATCGGTTTTGAGTAAAAAGTTGAGAATGTTGAAGAAAAGTTTAAATCTAGTTGAAAATGTTTAGATTTAGGAGAAATCAGTGTGAAAATGTTTAAATACTGTAGAAATCTGTTAGATTCGAGTTGTTCTTGATGGAATGAAGTCATTCTCCGGAGTTCATATTGACCCGTGATGACGTCACCCTTGAACAACCCGTACTTAAGTGATTTCATGGTTAAAAGTTGAGATTTGTGGGTGAAATTGATGAGAAAGTGTGTGTAGATCAAGAATGTACAAGATTTGAGGTGTAAACTTACAAGAATCATGAGGAATTGAGAGAAAATAGGCCAAGAGTGTGCAGGTCGGAGGAGGAGCTGTCACATCACATGAACAGTGATGTGACAGGTGTTATTTATAGGTGAGAGGGTGAGAAAGGCAGTGTGTAGCGATGGGTCGGAGGGCCTTCCGATCAGATTGTCATCCAGATGGATGACCATTCGATCGAATGGTCCTTCGATCGGATGGTCAAGTGGGTTGGTTTCCGACTTTTCGTTTCGTGCGTTGGGCGTTGCGTTGCGTTGCGAGTAAGCGATGCGATAGTATTAACTATAGTTACCCAAATAACCTAACTACTACAAAAGTAAACCTTAGATTTCGAGTTCGCGATGAAATTACGTTGCGATAGAGTTACGATTGCGCTTTCGAATAATCACCACAAAACAAATATAAATGTGCACAAGTAACACATAAATAGCATACACACGTAAAACAATATCCAGAACTCATAATTTGTATTGCGATGCGATAACGATGAGATTAACGTTTAGTAGATTAGCGATAAACTGCGATTATTGCATTTACTCCATATAATACAACTAAAGTAACATAAATTAAAGTATCGATTATCGAGTCAAAGAGTACAAACTATAATTAAGCAAGGAATGACAGATCGAATTAGCAATCTTTTCTTCCTTTGACTTTGACTTGTACTTTGACTTCAAAAAGTCGTCTTGTTACAGTTTTAACATTTTTAAAAATCAGTGTGTTGTAAATCATGGGGGTAATTTCTGCAAAACAGAGCATGTGACGCAGAAAGTTGATGGCGAGACAAAGCTATCTACATCGTGTTGTCAAATTTTCTTAAATGTATTGAATTTTAAGGGGAGTAAGAAAATTTCAGAAAATACAAAAACATTTGAAAATTTGAAAAAAGGCAAAAACAATAGAAAATTCAAAAAGAGTTTTGTGTGAAAAGAGGAAATGATAGTACATCAGTAGACAGTCACAGTACGCTAAAGAAATGGAATGTCAAATGTGATAAACGGTCTCACTGATGATGTGCCAGTAGGTTTTTACACTTTTAGTAGATTGATTTCGAGATATAAACCTAAATATCAATAACTTGCTTATCTCGTGGGTAACATCTCTCGGATATATGGGTAACCCCCGAAATCTTGTTTGAGAGATTGCCTGATTTTGAGATACTAGGTCTTTATATTGTTTGATATCTGGGGTATTATACCTGGTCTTCTGATATTACGGAAGCAATGGCCTAGACCTCGTATAATGCTTTATGCGCTTTAAAAGCTTACCCTCTGCATAAAAATTTGAGAAAATATCGAAAGATACGAATCAAATGCAGTTGTAAAGAAGATCCCAAGGGGGACACACCTAAGTCGAGCCTTCATCTCTTTGACTGAACGGTAGTTCATACCTGAGCTCTCAAGGTCTCGCTCTAACCTAGAGTACAAATATCATTATAGTATATTCACCTGTAAGACTGAATCCAGAGAATCTTGATACGGTAGTATTTTTGAGGTGGGACATGCGAATAAGTTAAGTGCTTAAAACACTAAATTCATATCTCGAATCAGTGGAACTTTGCGTGAAAATTTAAGTGGATCAGTATACTGACAATCTAAGTGAATCGTTTAGAACTTAAAGTGTTTATAGATCAACGGTGCTAATGATTTTTCATAAACTAATATGATCCTCTGACACGAACTCAAACAAAAATATTGTCTGTAAATATTTCTTTATTGCTTTATGTTTCAGAAAAATACAAAAAGATTTTGATTCTGCTTTATTTTCGACAATCGATGTCTGAGAGCTGAGTATCAAAATCTAAGTATGCTGAACGTGTTTCTGAAAAATAAACAAGTTCATTAAGTTGAAACTTGAATTTTTTAAATCAAAAATCTAAAACAGTTTGTGAAATCTCCAAGGTCATTAATTTGGACTTGGAGGATTATTTGATAAAAGTTTTGGACTCTTAAAACTGTCAAATATAGAGTTGTTTGATAGGGGGAGAAAGAGTCTAGTTATTCCTGGAAATTACATATTGTTATATTTGTGATTAAAGCCAGGTTCACAAGTTTGGTTCTTAAATTATCAAATTTCTTACAAAAGTTTGAGATTTGCAGATGTTATGCCATATTACGATCCCGATAGCTGACTCTAAAGGGGAGTCTGAAGACGAGCTCGACGCAAGGGGGAGCTTGTATTCAAAGAACCAGGTGTCGATCCTAAAGCACGGAAGCTTTACGAAAGGGGGAGCCTGAAGAAAAGAGTCAACTGAAAGGGGGAGCTGATTCAGAAGGTAGAATCAAGAAAAGCTTGAAGAGGGAGTCTGTGGTTGCTGAAGATGTTAAAGCTTCATAAAGACTCAAAGATAGAGAAAAGACAAGATGCTACGAGATTGACTGCGGCAATATCCAAGGGGGAGTCTGTGAGTGCACTAATGTCTATCGCCTCCGTCAATCTGAATCGTAGCAGAAATCTGTTAAAGACAAGGTTTTATTATGTTAAATCTAGGGATAAGTCTAGTTTATATAAAGAGTGCCAAATTTGTAATTAAGGAGAACTTCCTTAATTCTTTGCCTATAAATAGAAGCTTTAGGGTAAACATTTAGAACTTTTGATATTTTGAAGACTAGAGCTTCTAGAGAGAAAAGCTAGCATTCAAGGTGATTCAAGGTGTAAACTTTGTCACATCATCAATCGAATCACAATTTATAACGTCCTTGTGTTCGGTCCACACACATGCACGGATTCCGCACGTCGTACGTGTCGTTTTGCAATCGTTCGGGAGTCAAACACGATCCTACAACGCGTTCACACATATTTCAGGCAGTGTCATTTTCAAGAAATTTTGACAGGTTTTGCCCTTTGTAGAGAATTTTGTTGCACATTTTGTCCTTTGACCCTAACCTAGTTAGATTTTCTTATTAAGTATGGTAATGTGCAGAGGGATTATTTAACATCTCTCGAACCTCTATAAGTCGGTTTTGTCATTCTTTCCCTTAGCTCTTTATATATTTACATATTTACATATTTTATTGTTTATAGTTTACGAGATTAATGTTGGGTTGATAACAAGTGAGATATCAAATAAAACAAGTGTTTAACAAAGAAAATTTAAGAAAACTTCTTCACCTCCTAGCTCTAGTTTTCTACACGTCTCCCTTCAATTTTTACTACACCACCAAACCTCTACAATTCTTCACCTCAAACTCTACTTTTTATATAAAAATACACAAATAATAGTGTTTCTTTGTGTGGAGTCGACTCTAACCTTGTCGGCCATGTCCTTGCAGCTAGACCATCCTTCTTGAGCCACCCTCGCAACACAACACAAGTCCAACAGGGTTGTTTCGTGGGATTTCGCACGCATCCACATCATCATTGATGTGGATGCTCTAATTAGGAGTCGATATGAAAAAAAACACAACACTTTGCTTGTGAATTTAGATATGACCATAAAGTCTCCATCGACTTTACTAAATCTTTAATCATTGATGTGGATGCTCAAATTAGGACTCGATATGAAAAAAACACAACACTTTGCTTGTGAATTTAGATATGACCATAAAGTCCCACCGACTTTACTAAACCTTTAAATGAATTACGACGATAAAAGGTACACATGGCCTATGATTAAATTAACAGAAAATAACAGTCAATATGGAATAATAAAGAAAAGATATAATAAAAAAAAAGTTAATTTTGTGTAAGTAGTATAAGAAGTGATCTTAACCTTTCATTTTTGAAATCAATGACTAAGATAAAAATGTAGGAAAAAAGAGGGGTATAAGGCTATTTTTGAAATAGCCTATTTGTTGACTTTCCCTCCACATGCAATTTTGAAATCAACGACTAAGATAAAAATGTAGGAAAAAAGAGGGGTATAAGGGTATTTTTGAAATAGCCTATTTGTTGACTTTCTCTCCACATGCAAGACACATTATTGTTCCACGCCCATTTTTTAAAACGTTCATAACTTTTTATACGAACGTTCATAACTTTTTATACGACATTATTATTTTTTTTAAATTGCACCATAAAATTGAGTATCTTTTTATCTTTAACTTTGTACTCTATTGCTATATAAAATATGACAACTAAAAAAACTAAAAAAATATGTTGTATTTCTATGTCGTAATATAACATTTTTGTGCTGAATTTTTTGTAATATATTTTGTGCTATATTTTTTATGCTAGATATTTTGTGCTACGTTTTTTTATGACGTGAAGGGTCATGATGGTCATAAGGGTCATGACCACACCCAATAGCCTAAGACCGACACACTTGAACTCACCACTTTTGTTGGGATAAATAACCAAGAAGTCATCTGTGGGAAATATATGTGGTTATCTATCGCTACAAACATTAGTTCAAGTGGGGTTATGCATAAATGTATTTTGATACCAAGATGTGTGTGTGTGGAATATTACACAATGTGATATGTGGATGAGGATGTAGGATTGATACCCATCAAAATTTCTACGAAAATAACTCCTACTTTCTCGTATAAATCTCCATATATATATCTTGCGTATCACTCATACAACTCCCTACATATGTATCAAAAAACAATGAAAACTTATTCCTATGTGGGAAAGAAACTAGAACAACTTTGTAGTTCATGTTTCTTTCGATTCATATGGTTTCATCTACGAGGAAACAAGTTTTCCTTAGAGTTGATCTATTTTCTTTTTATTTCATCTTTAGGGTTTTCCATTCTCCGATCATTGGATGCAAAATCTCCCACATTCACACCAGGAAACCTCGACTTATTCTTCACTTCGGTCTCTGCGGCTGCTGTCACGAGCATGTCCACCGTAGAAATGGAGGTTTTTTCCAACACCCAACTTGTCATTTTGACAATTCTTATGCTCATTGGTGGCGAGGTGTTCACTTCGTGGCTTTCACTCAAACTCCGTACGTTGTTTTTTAAGGTCTCACATAAAGATGATGATACGGTTGATCTATCTTTGAGCAACCACCACGAAGATCCCAGCAATAACATAGCCATTCTTGAACTTGAAAGTTCAATATCAGAAAGTATTAATCATATGGAGGTTTTAAAGTACAAATCCTTAAAGTTTTTGAGTCTCGTTGTATTGTTTTACCTACTATTTGTCCATGTTTTGGGTCTGGTCTCAGTTTTTATTTACATAAATGCCATCTCAAGTGCAAGAAACATACTCGAGCAAAAGGGTCTGCATGCAGTCACTTTCTCCTTCTTTACTATAGTTTCATCCTTTTCCAATTGTGGGTTCATTCCAACCAATGAAAACATGTTGATCTTTAGAAAAAACTCTGGCTTGTTGTTAATTATAGTCCCTCAAATTCTCTTAGGTAACACTTTGTTCCCTCCAGTTTTAAGATCTATCATTTGGGCTGTAGGAAAAATCACCAACAAAGAAGAAACTAGGTACTTGTTAAGAAACTCAAAAGTAGTTGGGTACCATCATCTTCTTTCTTACAAACACTCTTTCCTTCTTCTGATAACAGTGTCAGTTTTTCTCATGGTGCAATATATCTTGTTTTCATCAATGGAGTGGACTTCGGGGTCATTGGGAGACCTGAATGTCTACCAAAAACTTGTTGGGATCTTATTTCAGGTAGTAAACACTCGGCATACCGGTGAATCCGTTGTGGACCTCTCAACCATCAGTGGAGCCGTATTGGTGTTGTTCATATTCATGATGTGAGTGTCTCTTTCTCTATCCCTGTTAATATCATGTATTACTGGAACTTATTAAAGTGAAATGATTACGAATTGAAGCGTGCTATGAAAAGGTTGGGAGAAGTTCGACTGTAGAAGTAAAGAGACTTGTAAGGGGAGTGGGGTAGTCACTAGTGATAGAATTCTATCACTCACAAGCATCCAATCAACTCCTGCCATGTAATCAGCCACTATATTATCACTCACATCCTTTTTTAGGCCAGGCGGGGCGGTTAGTTATACGACTGTGGATGCCATTTTCAACACGTGATACGGAAACAATTCCCACCGCCACCATAAACGAAAACGCGTTATAGCACCACGAAATCTGATTTCGTTATTTTTTTCACGGCCGTGATGGTTTTTTTGTGTGGGTAATTGTTGGTTGGGGGAAATTGTTGGGTGTGGTGGTGAGTGATGACCATTGCCACCAAAAAAGGTTGTGAGTGATGGAAAAATGGTTGATGACATGGCGGAACTTGATTGGGTGCTTGTGAGTGATAGAATTCTATCATTAGTGACCACCCCCTCCCCCCTTAGTGGCAATGGTCATCACTCACAACTCCTAACAATAAACCACCACACCCCCCTCACATCCATCATTTTTCACGCATAAAGAAAATAACGGAAATCCATCACGTTGAACTCGTTGAACTAATCAGTGACGGTGGAAGTTTTGTTTTCTCACGCGTTGTTTTTGGCTATCACGGTGGAATTACGCATCCACCCCCAGTGCCCTAAGGGTGTCGATGGATTCTAGTTGGGGGGTTATAGTAAAATGGTTAAATTGTCGTAACGGGTTATAGGGTCAACATGTTTAATTAAACAGATCAACTCATGCATAACCAGTTTATTAAACAGATCAGATATGAAAACCAAAGTCTAAACATGTTTTTTTTTAAAGATTATATACTGTTAAAAAGCTTAATCGTTTGTTTCATACCTATAACTTATCACATCAAGGATTCTTGCAACATAAATTCTAAATACTTTATTTCTTTTGGTTATCCACCTCTTCTCTAAAACACATGTCTAATTTGGAATACTTCTGGTTTTGACAAATTACAATGAAAGTTTTAATGTGATTGTATTTATTTGACTGGATCTATCCACACACCCTCTGACATTATTTGAACATTTTTGGTGTCCTAGATGTCTCGTATAGGGCTATACGAGGCGTCTAGGCACTGAATTCAAGGGGGTCTACAGGGAATGTCAGACACAAAGTTTAAGAAATCCTAGACGCCTCGTATAGGCCTATACGAGGCGTCCAGGCATTGGGTGTTTTTTTGGTTGAAAGATGTGGTGTTTTGGTGTGGTTATTTTGATAGTTTTGAAGGTGTTTTTTTAGCGATTTTTTTTTTGTTTTAAAAAAAGTTTTGTTTTTTACACTATAAAAAATTTAACCGTTTTAAAAGTCGGCTCTTTAAATGGATTCTATCGATTAAATATTATAATGTTTTTAACATTTTATTGTTTTAATATTATTGTTCCGATTAATATTATAATGTTTCCGTATTATATTCAAAACATATATTGTTTTCGTATTATATCAATTTAAGACAACAATCATTAAGTAACCGAATAACTGAAAACAAACGTAAATATGACATATATAAGATAACTTTTGTATATGCATAACAAAAATATATAAGATAAGTTTGAACATCCATAACAAAAATAAAAACTACAACTGGTCTATGCATCAGGATCCGAATCTGGATCTGGCTGCGGCAGCTGCTGCTACTGCTGATGTGGTGTTCGAGGTGGTGGAAGCGGTATCGCGGGTAACCCCTCTCTCTCATCTATCCCGCGCCTCCCGAACCAACCAACCTATTAAATCGTTGAGCCTGTCAAGCTCGGCTCGTATCTCCGGATGTACTGCAGCTCCTGCGGCATGACCTTGAATAACGTGACGTGGAAACTGAGGCGCCCTAGGAGGTGGTGGTGGTGGCTGTGGCATCCCTGGACAGTCTAAATTCACCGGAGGGTCAGGCACGGGCACTGCAACAGGATCTGCCGGAGGATAGACTAGCTCGAACTACTCTGGTAGGGGCTCCTCTCCATATGCCCCCTTCGCGGTTTTTAAACCGCGGGCCAACGACGAACCTTTTGATCAGTCTCATCCCCCACAACGACGGAAAACCCATCCGCGTTGGCATGACGGGCGTCCGTAAATGTGGATCGTGCTCCGGTACGAGGCCCAAAGAACGGGCAATGACGGTCACGTACACGCCGCCATACAAAAATCCGCACTCCTTTCGGTGATGGGCGGAGGCGTAGTACTGTGCTAGACCGTGTGCTAGTGCGCACGGCCTCCTGTACAACAAACAATAAAAGAAAAATTGACGCTAACGGACGATTAACCCCGTTAGAATCTCTAAAGCTACTGGATCGCGAAAAAAATATGTGCTCGTACACCACTCACGGCTGTAGCCGCGCCCTACAATAGAAGTAGCGAGCATATGGTGCATATACCTGCAGATAATGTTAGCGAAATACAGAAACAGAAATTAATAAACAATACACATAATCACAATGATTGCTGTAATAAACGTACGTACCTGTACAATGGGTCATCAAATAAATGACACCCTCCCCTTCGACTTGTCGTGCTCCCAACTATTTGCCCCCGCAATCACCTGCCAAAACCCTAAAAGAGTGGGCCTATCAACCACCACTAGCCCCCCTCTGTAAATGTCAGTCTCGATCTCCTCCTGCCTGTATAAACCGCAATGAACCGCAAACTGTGCTAGTGTCATTGAACGCAAAACACCAGCAAGCCTGAAAGAAACCTCAGGCGGAGGGGGAGGAGCATCTGGCTGCGCAGGCGGCTGTGCGGCCCCAGGAGGGTGAAATGTGAATGACAAAAGGAACTAGACCAGCAGCTCCCTGTAGCTCGGCGTGTGCGCCAACTCAAAAAGACGATGCCACGGCGACTCGACATGTATAAACCGACGTACTCTTGCCGTCTTACTAATCTCATCTATTGCATCCAAGTCGATCGCTGCATACGCTCCAATGTGCATCCTCCTAAGCTTCTAGCAATGTTGGGCGGCGTGGGTGCCGTCGGGAAACTCTAGGTACGGGTGACCGTGCAGCGGATCCGGAGGTGGTGGCCGCCTCCGTCGCGGACCCCGCGGCATCGGCTGACCCCCCGACGGTGCCCCATCAATCTCCATCTGAATATCATGGTCCTCCATAATCAATCTGCAAATAAATACCGTATACGTATAATTACAATAATAATAATAATAATAATAATTAAAATAATAATAATAATAATAATAATAATAATAATAATAACCATAATAATAACAACAACAACAACAACAACAACAATAATAATAATAATAATAATAATAATAATAATAATAATAATAATAATAATAAGAATAAATAACAATAATATTAATAATAATAACAATAATAATAATAATAATAATAATAATAATAATAACAAACAACAATAATAATAACAACAATAATAATAACAATAAACAATAATAATAATAATAATAATAATAATAATAATAATAATAATAATAATTACATTAATAATAAAAAACTGCCCCGTAAATGTCTCGTATAGAGGTAGACGGGGCGTTCTTACTAATCTCATCTATTGCATCCAAGTCGATCGCTGCATACGCTCCAATGTGCATCCTCCTAAGCTTCTAGCAATGTTGGGCGGCGTGGGTGCCGTCGGGAAACTCTAGGTACGGGTGACCGTGCAGCGGATCCGGAGGTGGTGGCCGCCTCCGTCGCGGACCCCGCGGCATCGGCTGACCCCCCGACGGTGCCCCATCAATCTCTATCTGAATATCATGGTCCTCCATAATCAATCTGCAAATAAATACCGTATACGTATAATTACAATAATAATAATAATAATAATTAAAATAATAATAATAATAATAATAATACTAATAATAATAATAATAACCATAATAATAATAACAACAACAACAACAACAACAACAACAATAATAATAATAATAATAATAATAATAATAATAATAATAAGAATAAATAACAATAATATTAATAATAATAACAATAATAATAATAATAATAATAATAATAATAATAATAACAAACAACAATAATAATAACAACAATAATAATAACAATAAACAATAATAATAATAATAATAATAATAATAATAATAATTACATTAATAATAAAAAACTGCCCCGTAAATGTCTCGTATAGAGGTAGACGGGGCGTCCTGTTCTACATCTATCATCTTCAACCTCACGTTCAAACACCCAAACCCACCAAAAACCTAAATTTAGAGCAAACCTACGGTCTAAAGGCAAAAACGAAGCAAGAATATTAAACTACGGGCTGAAATACGTACCCCGAATGCTTCAATCTTCGAAAATACGGTCCAAATACGATCCGGGGCGTATATCCGTATGTGTGTGTTTGTTTGTGTTTTGAGGGTGATAAGCAGGGGCGTATAGGTCTCCCCCTGTTATACGAGGCATAGTCGCCTCGTATAGAGCTAGACGACCCGTCTAGGATTTTTGTATAATTACCATTTTACCCCTGTATAGCCCCAGTATAGGACTTAGTCAGGGGTAAAATGGTAATTAACCAATCCAAAAAGATATTTCTGAAATGGTTAATACCATTTTACCCCTGAATGTAGCCTATACTGGGGTTAGTCAGGGGTAAAATGGTAATTTATTAAATGCATTTTTAATTTTAAAAAAAAACCAAAAGAGTTGCTGCCCATTGTATATGACGCGTATAGTACTATACATGTCGTCCATCATTTAAAAATACCTTTATGCCCCTGATTAAGGCCTATACTGGAGGGTTCCCAGGGGTTTAATAGTAATTAATTAAAAGCTTTTCAAAATTCAAATTTTAAAAAAAGAAATCTTGCCGCCCAACATAGACGACCCGTCCAGCTCTATACGAGGCGTCCACGTTTGTTAAGTTTACGTTTCTACCCCTGGTTGAGACCTATACTGTGGGAAACTCAGGGGTAAAATGGTAAATGTTCAAGTCTTTTTTAAAAATTCAAAACCCAAAATGCCGCTCAAAATAGACGAGACGTCTAGCTCTATACGGGGCGTTTGGGTTTTGTGAAATGACTTTTTTGCCCCTCGTTTAAGCCTAGACTGAGGGTATATCAGGGGTAAAATGGTCTTTTGACCATCCATAGACGACCCGTCTAGGTCAATACGAGGCGTATATTTGTATTTTTTGTAATTATAAAAAATGATAAAAATATGAGCAAAAATCTTATTAAACTGTTTTAATCAATTCTAATTATAAAAAAATGATAGAAATTTTTATAAAAATCTTATTAAATTGTTTTATGCAATTGTAATTATAAAAAAAATTATAGAAATTAATATAAAAAATCTTATTAATTTCAATAAGAATAATTATCCATACAAAAAATACTATTAATTACAAAAATCATTCTTCCGTATCATTGTCGATGTAATTAAGACTGGGGTTTGATCTTGGTGGCAGATTCATTATCGATGTATACCATTCTAGACGTGGCAAGTACATATCTTCCCATTGTTTCGTATGGGGTCTTCGGTGGTTCAACCATAGCCCGTGTGTTGGTGGCATTGGATAATACCCTTCGAGCTTAACATGTATGAAGTGGTTCTCGTTAACATGTGCAAGTGTTATGAATAGTGGTTGTTGATTAGCTGGAGGACTTAGTATCGGGAAGAAAGTGGAACTCGCACCCATGCTTAACAGGTGCCCCCCGATACCGTACATTTGTGCAATAAGAAGTCCTGCTATAGGGAAGTCCATCGAGTAATCCGGAGGACAACCGGACACTGAATCCTAAATTAGGCCCCGACGATGCGTGTAAAAATATCCTTCATCCCATGCTTCAAATATTGGGAACCAGATCGATTCGTTCTGATCCATTTCTTGGACAAGGTCCCTTCGAATGAACCCCCATGAACTCTGATCCATACCTAAGCCCACAGCCACAGACCGAAACCCACAATGACCGTCCGGCATCACATCTCGTATGCACGAGATGTGCGGGTGAAACACTGGCGGAATGGCAGACTTAAACTGTTTGATGATTCCCACGTTCTCGTCCCCAATTGTTAAAGGAAAACTGTGACATCTCGTGTCTCTTTCTTCTTAGAACTCTTTGAACGACTTAGGCTCGCTTTGCGTTTTTGGGACCTTATAACCGACTGTTGAGAGGCCTGTGACGGAACGTACGAGCTGTGACGAGGGTTATCGTAGTTACTTTGTCGGGAACCTTCAAAGCACGTGTTTGCATCACCGAAGGAGCTTCTCCTCAATTCTTCATCTATTCGAGAGGCCTCGTCCAACCTTTGTTGTACATGCTTTGTTGTTGGTCGGCCACGAGTATTTTGTTGGACAACCGGTGGTTTCTTAGTAGATTTCTTAGGAGTCAACACCGCTTTAATCTTTGACATCAGGCTTTTTTGTTGAGTTGGGGGGTGCGACTCTAATTGTTGTCTAATATTTATCTCTTCGACCACGTCAATGTCATCGTCTATCAATTTACAACTTTGGAAGTTAAGCTTCCGCCAGAAGACGTCTATGACTTCGATTTGAATCGGACGCTCTGCACGGTTAAAAACAACATTATTTAAGTCACATGATTAACGGAAATTTACCACACAAGTGTTGTACGTTTAACAATTATTACCTGCACGCATGTACTTTTCTAGTCTACAAGCACACGGCAACCCACAACTATACCACATTTGGCAACCACATGATGAATGATAGCTCTCCAAGACATCTAGCTTCCTAAGTGCCTCTCCACTCAACAAGTCAAGGGCTGTATGAGATACTTTTCCAAGTAGGGGTTGAAACAGCGGGAGTCTGTGGTGGTTCATTCTTTTTTCGATGCAGTCTCAAAAACTCTTCCTTATTTCACCGAACTGTGTCTCAACTATATCGCGGATACAACCAACTACACGGTCCAGCGAGCACCTATCTAGGACGTATCTATTTAAATTGGCGTGTTGGCTCTCAACTCTGTTTGTGGTACGATTACCAAAGTTGCGCCTCTTATCAGTACACGCAAAGACGAACATCTCCTTATAGTCCTTTAGCCAGTTATCATACACGTAATTGAAGACCCCTAAAAAGTAAAAATAATTTATTAAAATGTACATATGTGAGCCGTATGTTATTAAAAAAAACTTACTAGAACGTTTGCACTCCACAAGTCGCTTTTGCAGGTTGCGCAAGTGGTACTCGTAGATGGGTATGGATGGAGACTCAATCAATGACCCCCAGAATGACAAAAATTTTTCCCAGTCTTCTTCTGTGAAGGCACTCTTGCAGTGCTTCATAATATTCTGTTGTATGTGCCACCTGCAAAGAAGCCTGGAGGCGTCTGGAAATACTTTAGCACACGCGCCCATAAGGGCCAGGTCTCTATCCGTTACAATCACACATGGCTCCATACATTCATCTAACATTGACTTGATCCTCTCAAGCACCCATACAAAGTTATCACCCCGTTCTTTACTGACAACGGCATGCGCGATACAAAACGAATGGTTGATAGGCGTCATACCAACAATCTGGACAAATGGCATATTGTATAAGTTTGTCTTATACGTCGCATCGATCAGCAAGACGTGGGGGAATGCATGCCACATGTCTCCCGAGTACCGATGAAGAAAGAAGATCTCTGTTACGACGTCTGTTCCGGGTTCCTCTCGTGTCTCGTAAATAAAGTCGTTGTTTATCAGCACGTTTTCTAGTGACTGCATGGGAGTCAATCCGTGTCTTTGTTCGGCTCTAATCTTCGCCACAGCGTTTTGAGTGTCTTTCTGAACATGAAACCTGTCGGGGTCCTGCTTCCTTATCGTTTGAAAAAATTTGCGTGGCTCCATGTTTTGAGCTGTTAGCTGCTCGATCAGTTTCTTTTTGCTTGGAGTAAACCTTCGCACAAACGTGTGGGTCGACAGGTCCTCACAAAGTTCGTGGTTCTGTTCAATTTTTCCCTCTTTTATCTCCCAGGTTTCATACGGGTGGTCTCGCACAGCCATCAGGTAAAAAGGGGCAACCGGTTTTTTTGCTTCTTGCTTTTCTAAGTGTTGTTGTAGTGTGGTGCTCACCATCATGGTCACATTCAAGCTATACCCTCCCGGTTCTTCCCCCAATTTTCTTTGATCGACGGGTGACAATAACGAAACCATCCGCGTTTGCTATTTCTTGTATCTGTTTCTTTAGTTCATCTAAAGAGTTGAAAACCTATAACATCGACAATAATAATAATAATAATAATAATAATAATAATAATAATAATAATAATAATAATAATAATAATAATAATAATAACAATAATCTATCTAACATAACAAAATAAAATTGATACCTGCTTTTTTAAGTACGGATTGTCCGGGATTGGGGGTGCCTCACCACCATATCCACCATATCTTCCAACGTCCGGATTGTTTTGATGAATGTAAGAACCGCCCGGGGAAATGAATTGTTGATGACCACCGTCTCCTCCGTATCCACCGTATCCACCATATCCACCATATCCACCGTCTCCTCCATATCCACCGTCTCCTCCGTATCCACCGTCTCCTCCGTAAGAATATTCACACCCGTATTCATAATCCGGATACCCTTGTTGCGTCGGATAACTTGGTTGACCAGCATGGTATGAGTCATCTATAGGGGATGTTTCATCAACAGGGGGATGCGTGTTCAAATCTAGAAACGTTCTGTTTTGTTTTCCTTGTATACTAGACACAACCTCCTCTTGCTCGTTAGAATCGGGAACGCCAGACTCCTCCAAAAACGGTATCATCATTAGTAAACAATAAACTAAAACAACAAGTAATTAAAACGGTTAAGCTAATAACTGTTACCGGAACGCTTTCAGGCACCTAGTTGTCGCTAGAATACTGCCCGAAGACATAGTTGTCGTCCCAGTATGATGACATTTCAACACTTCGGGATGATAAGAACACGAATGCAAACAACAAGAGTTTGTTTCGAAGAGATAGTAGAAGAAACAAAATGAATGCTCGGTGGGACCAACAATGCGCTATATGTTGCACTTTATATGAAATATAGACGCCTCGTATAGCTCTAGACGCCCCATATTGCTTTATGTCACATGCCAGACACATAGTCACATCAATCTCTAAGACGCCTCGTATAGGGCTATACGAGGCGTCTTAGCACCCTCGTATTGCTCCCTCGTACTGGCCTAGACGCCCCGTCTGATGTGACTGATGTGACGTTGTACGAGGTTCAGTGGTTGGTCGGATAAAGTAATCCTAGACGCCTCGTATAGGCCTATACGAGGCGTCTAGAAGGGTGTGAAAATAGCGAGTTGGGTGTGTGAATATGTAGACCCATTTATAAATGTATAAGAGGTGGTACATGTAGAACCATGAAAAAGTAAAATGAGTATTCCATTTTTGGACTCATAAGAGAATATGAATATAAACTTCTTACACTTTTACAAGCTTTTAACAGTAAGCAAGATGTACTAGTTGATAGGTGGGAACAAATTATTGGATGTATAAAAACTTATTTGTTGTATAATTGTATTTCTTTTCATGTGTTCATCTTGTGTCCAAAATAATAAAGTTGTTAAGTGTCCTGTAGGAGTAGTAGTTGATTAGATGGTGCCTGAATGAATGAATGATTGATTTTTACAGGTATCTACCACCGTACACCTCATTTTTACCGGTAGGAGAAGAAATTTGTGAACAGGGAAGTAAAAGGAATAGCAAAGTCATAGAGAACTTTACGTTCTCACAATTGACATATTTAGTCATCTTCATCATAATTGTTTGCATAACCGAGAGGAAAAAGATGGTTAATGATCCACTCAACTTCAATGTTTTGAATATCGTGGTTGAAGTTATAAGGTATCATTAACTCTCATATATCTCTCTACCTTGTTTGATAGACATGCATTACGGGCTTTAGAAGTTAGCGTCAAAGTTTAGCTACACTTGATTATATTATAATGCATATAAATGATATTTAAGACCGTCGGGTATGGTGGGGCTTGGGTTGAGCATGAGTTGACACATGGAGTTCGAGCCCCCCGTCGTCGAGAGACGTGTCCGTGGGGTATGGCGGGGTGTGGGTGCACCGCGTGGGTTGGCAGGTTACTAAAAAAAATACAGAAAATTTAAAAAATACACACAACATTTAAAAAAAAAAGCCTAAAATTTTATTAAATTCTTAAAAATTACATAGTTCCTAAAAATTACATAATTCCTAAAAATTACAAAATAAAAAAAACCTAGAGCGTTAGGTAAATTTCAAATAGCGCGAGCTTGTCAAACGCCTTTCGCTCCTTGCCTCGAAACTCAATGTTCGCCACCGCCACCCGGTCCTCGTGGCTTAACTCACCGCTCGGAACGGCTTCGTAGTAGGCCTTGAAACGATCAAGCTTCGGCCGTAGCTCGCGCCATTTATTTATGTTGGCACGCATTTAAGTTGTGTCGGTCGTGTCCGACGTTATGTCGGTAGTTTGCAAAGGCTTCCGGCCAATATCGTGTTTGACCGGGTTGTCGCCCCTTCATTGCGTCAACGACGCTTGTGACGAGAGCTAACTCTACTTCGTGGGTCCAAGAGGCCATCTTCTTCGGTTTGGGGTAGCGGGTTCGTGGGATCAAGTGGGGTAGCGGCGGACTGCGATGGTTTGGGTTGGGGTAGCCGGTGGGGTTGGGGTTGGGGTTGTATTTATAGGGGATGTTGACTGTTGCGGGTTGGGGTGACTGCCTGGCTTAGCCAAACGGTTACAATTTAAAATTCAAACAACCCGCCCGCTATGACATGGCCAACAAAGCGAATAGGAGTCCGCCACATCGGATCGCTAGCCCGCCCCACGCCCGGTTTCAAACTCAAGCCCCAAGGGCCACGCCCCAACCCAAGCCCACGCGAGGTGGTGGCTTGGGCGTTTTCGACCAACCCACGCCCCAACCCAAGCCCCATACCCCACAGTCTAAGATCTGTTGATTCTAATTAAGTAATTATGACAATAATAACTTTGTTGCTTGTCTAGAAAATTGTTTTGTCTAGATATTAGGGTATTAGGGACGCCTGCTAGTTGGGCGTTGCGGATGGGTGCCACTACACCGCGGCCGTTACTACAGATAATAGAGGGTGCGGGTGTAGCTTAAGGCAGTGGGTAAGTGACACTACAAGAAATACCCCTCAATAGTGGTGGCATCAATAACGGTGACATGTCATATGTCGCCGCTATTGGTTGATCCGAAATGTGGTGTCCCACAACAGACCCCAGCCACTCATTCCTTATCCTGATCCAACGACTGGGGTTTATTCTCAGCAGTAACGGCGATAGAAGACCCAACATATCACCGCTAAAATCTTAAAAGCGCAGTAGGTAGATAGACGGGCTTCTTCCCTCCATTTGTTTCACTTGTTTTCTCTTATGTAATTTATAGTTTTGGGGACCACTCAATCTCATCCATTGGATTTGCTTGATTAAAGGGATTTAAAACAGTAAATTACGTAAGAGAACAAGTGAAACAAATGGGAAATGACAAAATAGGAAGATCTAATATTGGTGACTCAAAAACTCATTTCCCCCATGATTTTCAAATAATTATAATCTTTTCATACAATAATATATATTTTTTTACATTTACACCATATTAACGGGCTTTTTATTCTTTTTAATTTGATTAGGCTATTGCTAGATTATTCTTAATTTTTAAAATTTACAAGCTATAAAGTTACTCGATTTTGTAACATTACCTGATTATTTTACAGTACATATATGTAACAATAGTTGATTATGTATTATTACGCTTTGAATGCCTATTATGTTATTTCATTATAGTATATTTATATGAAAACTCACTAAACGATTACGCACTAACCATAACTGTAACAAAAAACCAAACATATAATATATAGGCTAATATTTTAGGTCTAATCACAGATTAAGTATAAATGTAACACAAAACATTAACTAATCAACTTATAATAACAACGCAATGTTGTATATTACAATTTAAATCACATAATAATGTATAAACAATTAGGTTCTCATTATTGGAAGTGTAATTACGTAATAAGAATAGTGTAATAACATCAAGTAAAAAAAAAACAATATTAATGTATAATCACGTAATGATTTATATTTAATGTGTAATCATATTTTCTGTAAAAAAAATTAAATAAGAAAACTAGAGCAATAGCTTACTCAAATTAAAAATAATAAATGCTTGTTAATACGGTACAATTTAAAAAAAAATATAGTATGAAAAAGTTATAGACGTTTGAAAATCGTGAGAAAAATAGGTTTTTGAGTGAACAATGTTGGATTTTCCTAAAATATCAATCATTCCAACTACTACTACCATGTGACCAAACAGAAAATGGTTCGGTTTTTAGTCCAATTCGTAAGACCGGGTTTAACAACATTGTTTGAAAGAAAGCTAATATTGCAATCAATAATTATGAAAAGTTAAAAATTAATGGTAAAGGTGGAAGGAAAACCTTATTATATCCCATCCGAAATTAAAAGGACGGATGTTTCACTTTATATAATGAAGGGAAAAAATCTAGATAAAGCTTTATTTTTTTTTATCATCGGTGACCATCCCGGTGAATATTGCATACAGCTGTTCGTACTAATTACTACTGAAATTCTCCTAACCGTTTAAAGAATAAACTGGGAGTATAACTTAATGCAGTGCATATGGAAACGTAGGGTTGTCAACCGGCTACAATTGTGACCGTCGACTGAAGCCAAATGGAAGTTGTGAAAACAAGTGGTATGGGTTCTCGGGGAAGTTTAGTGATGAGGGAAAAGTAGTCATCATCATAGTTATGATTTTTGGCAGGCTAAAGAAATTTAGTATTAATGGAGGCAAAGCTTGGAAACTCATGTGACCACTACTTGTAAGTTCATATCCTCTAGATATATAGGTAATGTATGAATTCTTAATTATATGGGTTGAGAGTGATGTTAAGAATGCTCTTCTCAAGTGCAGTTTATGTTACATTCTATTTTTCTTGACCTTTTGGATCTTGTCATCTATCCTTTGTACTAACACCTATAAAAACTACATACTTACTTCATATTTAAGATAACTTATACTCAAAAATTTTATGTTTTTTTTCTTTTGTTGCTATTCTTGGTATTTGCCGAGAAAAATGGAACAGAACATCCTATTTGAAACACAGAATGCAACCTATTTTATTGGGAATTTTTGGTAAAATAGCTAGAAAATAAGGGGAGATTAATTATAATCACTAGCACGACATTGGTAGACATGGAGAACAAGTTATTGGCTAATTCTTAGGTATGGTCTCAATTTTGGTCCGGAGATATACTTATGACGAAGGGTCTACATGGACTTATATTCCACACTACTACAAAAATGTGCATGACATCCACTCAATAAAATACCAGGACTATGCTTTTAGCAAATGAATGAACGAGGTATTATTTGAAGATCCACCGAGTTTGTTAGTAGAAAGATAGTTTGTATATCCTTAATTAAATATAGTCTAGTTTTTTTTATATAGAACATGCTTTTATTACTTTCGACATAAAAAAACCGCTTTCATTTCAAAAACCATGTTCGACGAATTTATCAGTAGTTTATCATGATGCAAGGTCTAGGGTTAGAAAATGTTGTATTATGGTCTGATCTAAGAAATATGTATTGGATTATTGTGCAGGGACTATGTCCATGCTCAAGTGTATATGGGTTGAAAACCAATGAGATGTTAAATTTGACAAATATGATTTTACTAATGTTAACCATCCATCCTAGCAAATCAAATGGCTCACATATACTTTGTTGAGGAGGCATTGTCTTGCACGGAAGGAATTGTTGGTTGTAATCTACAAATGCCATATTGCTTATATACACATATAATGTTGCGTATATAAGATTTTACCACCATGAAGAACTATAGTGTACTCCGTGAAATCACGAATGTGTTATGCATTTCAATTTCATTTTCCATATTAAAAAAAAAAATTCCTAAATTTTATAAGTTTCACTTTTGTAAAACTTTTCTTACTTCACCTATATATGGATAATAATGAAAAATTAAAAGAACTATATTACTTAAAAGTTGTAATTTTTTGTAGTTAATGATAATTCAAAAAATAAATAGTCTTTTTACGTAAACTAATTATAAAGATAAGGTTTTTTTTAAAGAATCGTGTTTCACACATAAAGTCATATTAATGAGGCAACAGAACACGAGGTCGATATACTTAGAATATTTAAATTGGAATCCTTACATCTGCATTTTTATAAGTCACACCCTGATTCTTGGTGGGCTCGGATGGATATAGTCGTGACGGTTGGATAACAGTTATCATAATATAATAATATGCAGTGGAAGTATTAGAGTGAAAATATAAAATTCAATAAACAGAGCTTTGGACATCATAGGCCTTAAGTATCAGGAGTTGCAAATTCCTTAGCCTTCATTCTAACCGGCCCGTATTCCCAGCCTATAATAAGGTTCAGTACATGCGGTTCAATCTTTTGAAAATACGTCAGCCAAAGCTAGTAAAGACAATTTACTGACTCTTTGGAAAACAGTTTTTCGAAAAGAGTTTTATACATAGAGAAAACCGTAGGTGATATTTTAAATATATTTCTTTGGATTTACTCTTGTTACCAGATTTACATATTTTAAATATACTTCTGATCAGTTATCAAGTAAAACGGAATAAAACGGATTCTTACATTTATGCGCAATCATAGGCAACCCATTTATGTAATACCCGCTCCAAGTGGCATAATTGCCATCCCAAGTTTAAAACTAAACTAAGTTAAGAGTATTTACCTTTTTGCTAGCTTCCAATCAATAAGATCATAATTTAGCAAAAAAGGCGCAAGTCTAAGTACTATTGACCAAAGTCCGATTATCTGGGGGGGTACTATAGTCTGGACTGAACAGATTTATTATCTGTTAGAATGTATACGGGCCAAAGGTAGTCCCTTTAGATATGACTCGTTACTTAAGAATAGGTTCGCTAGATTAAACGTATACCGAATAGAATGTGGTTTAAACCCAACAAGTACTAGGACTTGTATAATACGGGGAAACAAAGTACATTCTGGATTTTGAAGTGAAAATGAAAAGATTTGACCCGTTTCGGTAAACTTACGTAAACTAGTTACTTAAGCTTAATCGTATGCATATAAGCGATATCGGGTAATCGGATGAGTCATGAACAAGTTATATATGCCAACATACTTTAAATAGGTTATAATATCAGTAGGATATCAACTTATATGCCCGTTAAGGTTTTAAAATCAAACTATGCCTCATAAGGGCGTTTTAGTCATTAAGCGACGTATAAAAGGAACTTGCGTATAAACTGATGTTATAAACATGATCATTTTGTAAAAATACTTTACTTGTCGTTCTCAAGGGATTGATTGCTTTCGGAATTTCAAGCCACTTGTTAAAAACCTCTTCTCCTGCACGATCAAGCATCTTTAGTGTGATGGTTCTCCTGAGCTCATTCGTGGTTCCATGGCTCGTTTTCTTTCAAATTCTCGCATTGCTTATCGCATTTCATGTCCATATACTCCCCAGCAGAATGGGGTTGCTGAGCGAAAAAACCGCAATCTTTCTGAGGTAGATCGAGCTTTATTGTTTCATGCTTGTTTACCAAAGGAATTCTGGTATGATGCATATGCAACTGATGCCTTCTGTAACACTCGTCTTACTTAATTATTATTTTATATGAAAAATAATCACTTGGCAAAACAAAATGCATTTCTACCAAAACCTTAGTTAATAGTTAAGTTGTACATCATCATAGAGTATTAACATAACCAGCTAACTTGTTTAAAACATTCAACATCTAGTAACGATTATAAACATCATTGTCCAAACATGTCTAATTTAACGCGGAAGCTACAAAATTTGGTGTTCGGTTCTTGCATCCTTGCTTGATCGGCATCCAGAATGGAATGAGCATCACCTAAGGTCAAAACCACATCAATGATTAGTTTTGACAATGTTAAAATAAGCCTAGACAAGCCCCAATAACATATACATAACAAAAAAATATAAATCCTGAATTTAGGTCTGTCGCGCCACGCGCCAGACACCAACAAGACCTTCGCGTGCCGCGGGCGGCCCCGCGTGTCGCGCCAGAACTGTGTAACCCCGTCGTGTGGTGCGGGGGAGTATGTTTTCCAGTAGGTCCAGTTTCTGGACCTGTATATTTGTCCAGCTCCGGATTTTGTCAAAATTCAAACTTTAAACAAGCATAACTTTTTATTTACATGTCCGTTTTAGCCGATTCTTTTTCCTATATGTCCGTATTAAAATTACGGATCTAACCATGTGACTTTCACTTAACGAAACCCGAATTATGAACCAATGGTTCACAAAATCCTTGTCTCGATTATTCGACCCGTTAACTATGTGTGCATATTGTTTACCAATCCATTCTTTGGCATTCTAAACTTATTCACCCATTTCCCGGGCTTGTAATTCGTGACGTATCCATGCCATTACATGGCTGTATGCTCACCTTAAGATTTCACACTCGACTTCCAACAATTCAAGCATACCACTTCTTGCAACAATTGCAATTGATTTCTACCATTCAACCTAACAGCTCAGGTTTTTTAAACTAACTTGGCATGACCAATTCATTGGCGTATTGCCATCTATATTAGCACTATATGAGACTTTTAAGTCCCCACACACATAACCGTTTTAATGACATAGATTTGACCCGTTCGTTTGTCAAGTGAAAACCGTTACTTTAATGACAAGCCAAACCAATTCCAACCATTATTTTGACTCGTTTGATTGTCGAGTGAGCTTCGTCACTTCAATGACACACCAAACGCGTACACTACATTACGACACTAATAACACACCAATTTAAAATGTTTGCGCATAATGTAACGGGACTAAAGCTACGTACCTTTCAAAGCACCCCCTTCAGTCGCGCGTCACCACCGGCTTGTCCACTTGACGCTCCGATTTCCTTTCCTATAGAGTTCAATCACAACCCGTTTAGAACTCTTTTGTTTATATATAACGCATAGTTCGCCATAACTCTACAAACACACGTTTTAGCTCAAATTTCAAGTTTTTAATCTTCTTTTAGGCATTTTCACGAACACCTTAAGGGCATAATTTCTCATAACCTATCATCAAGTTCATAACTTTTTATTTAGCCAAGATTAACATCAATTAGGCAATTTACACATGTTTTAACATCAACATTTCAGAAATTACTTCATAAAACTCGGATTACACTAGAACAAGAATCATAATCCTAGTATTTATCAAGTTTCTACAAAACCCATTAATCACCTACAATGGTGATTATGAACCCCACAAGTATCAAGCAAAATTTTAACAAGAAATCATCTAGGGTTTATCCCTGGACATCATATTACTCTAGTTTCTTTTGTGCAACACTCATGCAACATCAAATTCGAATTTCCTATGTTTATTCAGAAATTTAAATGAGAATTTTCTACAAAATTTACATATCTTATGATCCCTTTCACTGATGTGATCACTAATCTATGTTCGGATTTTGATTTGGGACAAAATTTGGTCTTCAATTTGATCAAATATCATGAACTAGGGTTTGGAGAAGCTCTGGTCGCCCCCCTCTGTGTTTGATCGATCCCAGCACACTCAAATGTGTGTTTTGTGATTTAAAAAATTGTTTTTACTATAATTAGTTTCATTTTTGACACCTTTGGTCCCTCTAATTTCCTTTAGTTCATATTTTGAGTGTTTTAACCCACTTATGAGTTACTACAAGACTTGTAACTAACTGGGTTATTTAGTCCTAGTTAGTTTGTTCTTGTTTATTTAATGCTTTATAATTCTAATATATAGTTTTATATTTTCGGGGTGTTACAAGTCCACCCCCTTAAAAAGGGTTTCGTCCCCGAAACCATAGTACGTACCGAATAATGTAGGGTAGAGCCGTTGCATCTCCTCTTCGGACTCCCATGTGGTATCCGAACCCTTTTTGTGTTCCCATTTAACCTTTACTTGATTAATCACTTTGTTCCTTAAGCTTTTCACTTTACGATCTAGAATCGCGATCGGCTTCACCGCATAGTTAAGACTATTATCCACTTCAATGTCATCATAGTGAATATAAGCTGTTTCGTCGGCTAGACATTTCCGAAGATGTGATACATGGAACGTGCTATGTATCCCACTCAACTCCTCGGGCAGTTCGAGAAGGTACGCTACCTTACCAACCCGTTCGATAATCTTGAATGGCCCAATATACCTTGGGCTTAACTTTCCCCTTTTTTCTAAACCGAATGATCCCCTTCCACGGAGATACCTTTAACATAACTTTGTCACCGACTTGAAACTCTATTGGTCTTCTTCTTTTGTCAGGGTACGATTTTTGTCGATCCTGAGTCGCTTTCAAATGGGCTCGAACCAAGTCAATTTTCTCATTTGTGATTAGGACTACATCTTTATGTGCAAGCTCACGTGGTCCTAATTCATCCCAACACACTGGGGTTCGGCATTTTCTACCGTAAAGCATCTCGTACGGAGCCATACCAATGCTTGCGTGGTAACTGTTATTAGATGAAAATTCAACCAACAGTAGATAGACATCCCAACTACCCCCGAAGTCAATAATACATGCCCGTAACATATCCTCCAACGTCTGTATTGTTCTTTCACTTTGTCCATCCGTTTGTGGATGGTACGCTGTGCTAATGAACAATTTAGTTCCCATTCGCTCTTAAAATTCGCGCCAAAAGTTCGAAGTAAACCTAGTATCTCTGTCAGACACGATGGATATTGGTACTCCGTGGCGTGCTACTATTTCATTGGTATACACCTCTGGCATCTTTTCAGACGTATAAGTCTCACGAATCGGAATGAAGTGAGCACTTTTTGTCAATCTATCCACAACTACCCATATAGCATCATATCCGCGGTTCGTCTTGGGCAGTTTGGTCAACAAGTCCATTGTGATTTGTTCCCATTTCCAAAGTGGGATGTCCAACGGTTGTAACTTACCGTATGACTTTTGGTGTTCTACCTTGACTTGCAAACACATCATGCACTTCTCCACATATTTTACAACATCTCTTTTCATTCCGGGCCACCAATAGTTTTGCTTTAAATCATTATACATCTTGGTTGCCCCCGGATGGATTGAATAACGGGATTTATGGGCCTCATCAAGTAGGAGCGCCTTGACTCCACACGAATTTGGAACCCATATTCTTCCTAAACGAGTCTTTAACCCTTGGTTACCATCCGCCAATTCTTTCAATTGGCCAACTATTCTTTCCTTCTTCACATTTTCTTCCTTCATTGCTTCAATTTGAGATTTTCGGATTTGTTCAAGTAAACCGATGTTACAATTAGTTGCATTGATCGCACTCGAATGGGCGTATAATCTACATTTCGGCTCAACGCATCCGCCACCACATTAGCTTTCCCCGGGTGGTAATGTATATCACAATCGAAATCTTTGACAGTTTCTAACCACTGCCTCTGCCTCATGTTTAATTCCTTCTGATCGAAGAAATATTTCAAACATTTATGGTCGGTAAAGATAGTACATTTTACCCCATACAAATAATGCCTCCATATCTTTAAGGCAAATACCACTGCCGCCAACTCGAGGTCGTGTGTCGGGTAATTATTTTCATGAGTCTTTAGTTGTCTCGAGGCATAGGCTATAACCTTGCCCCGTTGCATCAAAAAGCACCCAAGGCCCGAATGCGACGCATCCGAGTAAACCATCATATCATCAACTCCATCCGGCAGTGTCAATACCGGTGCATGGGTCAATTTTTCCGTAAGCGTTTGGAACGCCTTCTCTTGATCTTCGTCCCAAATAAACTTTTCGTCCTTACGAGTTAGTTTGGTCAATGGCATAGCAATCTTGGAGAAATCTTGTATGAATCTTCTATAATATCCCGCAAGCCCCAAAAAGCTTCTGATTTCCGAAGGATTCTTCGGTGGATTCCATCTCACCACTGCTTCTATTTTTGATGGGTCTACTAACACCCCGTTCGCACTAATAATGTGCCCGAGAAATTGCACTTCTCGTAACCAGAAAGCACATTTTGAGAATTTTGCGTATAATTTCTCTCTTCTGAGCGTCTCCAACACTTCATGTAAATGACTTGCGTATTCTGCTTCATTCTTTGAATATATCAAAATGTCAACGATGAATACTATCACTGACTTGTCTAACATCGGCTTGCAAACCCGGTTCATGAGGTCTATGAAAGCTGCGGGTGCATTGGTTAATCCAAAGGACATCATGAGGAATTCATAATGTCCGTACCGTGTACGGAAGGCCGTCTTTGGTACATCCTCCTCCTTGACTTTCAACTGATGATACCCCGATCTAAAGTCGATCTTGGAGAACCAACTTGCACCTTGCAATTGGTCAAATAGGTCATCAATTCTTGGGAGTGGATATCGATTCTTCACCGTGAGTTTATTTAACTCCCGGTAATCGATACACATGCGCATGCTCCCATCCTTATTCTTCACAAATAGCACCGGTGCGCCCCACGGAGACACACTTTGCCTAATAAACCCCTTGTCGAGTAGGTCCTGGATTTGAGACATCAATTCCTGTAGCTCCGATGGCGCGAGCCGATATGGCGCCTTGGCCACAGGTTTCGTGCCCGGAATCAATTCGATTCCGAACTCTACCTCCCGTTCAAGCGGTATTCCCGGTAAATCTTCCGGAAATACATCGGCATATTCACGTACCACCGGTACGTCTTTCATCTTTGGCAATCCTTTGTCTGGTTCGTTTGCGTATATCATGAACGCTCTACATCCATGCCTCATGAGTTTGTGAGCTTTTAGCATTGAGCACATAATGAAATTACCCTCTTTTTCACCATAAATGGTAACGTGTTTTCCACTTAGAGATGTTAATTTTATCTCCTTGCGAAAACACACGACCTTCGCGTGATGTTGGGATAACCAATCCATCCCGACCACTACTTGGAATTCACCCATCGACTTTGGAATCAAATCTATTGAGTATTCTTCACCGTCGATACTCATCTTACAATTTTGACACACGTCACATACGATAAAACTTTTGTTGTCACCTATTTCTACTTCTAAAGGCATAGGTAATTTTGTCAGTTCGAATGAAGGATGTCGAATAAATCCATGTGAAATAAAGGATTTATTCGCACACGTGTCAAATAACACGTGTGCGGGAATTGAATTTATGGCAAATATACCTGAGACCACATCGGGTTCCACCTTCGCTTCGGCTGCGGTTAACTGGAAGGATCTGGCTTTCGCTTTTGGAGTCTCTGTATGTGAATCTTTGCCATCCTTTTTCCCGACTAGCTCCGGGCATTCCGATTTTTTGTGACCCGGTTGGTAGCATTTATAACACACCGACACCATCCTGGGGTATAATGCAGCCGTGTGACCTGTCTTCCCACATATAGGACATGGCTTATCTTTAAATCGGCACTCACCCTTGTGCCCTTTCCCGCAAACCTTACAGCTCGGTGACCCGCCTTTCCCATCCTGTTTTTTAGATGACTCAGTTGTACGCGCCTTTTTCGTAGGGCTTGGATTAACAACTTGTGCCCTTCTTTCACCTCTCTCTATTTGCTTCTTCAGCTCTATCTCCCTTTCTCGAGCAGTATTAATGATTTAAGTGAGAGTCTCGTACTTCGAGGGAGTCATAAACTCCCGATATTTTGCACTTAGCATATTATAGTAATAATACACTTTCTGTTCCTCAGACGTCACCAACTCATCATAAAATCTCAGTTTGTCGAGAAAGATCCCCATGATCTTATCAATATATTCACCTTTTTGTCCAAGATGAATAAATTCTTTCTTGATTTGATTGATGACTGCCTTGGGACTGTGATGTTTAAGGAATGGTACCTTAAACTCGTCCCAGGTCATTGCCTAGCCGCTTCGCTTCCGATTTCCTTTTTCTTGTTATCCCACCAATCCTTTGCTTGACCTCTAAGCTGACCCGTACCATAGGCTACAAAGTCGTTCGCGTTGCAGTGGGTTCTCTCAAACACCCCCTCAATGTCGCTTAACCATCATTGGCATATTATCGGATCCACCTCTCCATTATAAAGTGGTGGTTTACATGCCATAAATTCCTTGTATGAGCAGCCCTTTCGCTCTCCAGATTTCTCGTTAGCTATGTTGGCACTATCTTCCAACTTCTTAATTCTCTCATCAACTACCGATAATACCGTGTTTTGGATCTTATCAATAAAACCGGATAAGCTATTTTCGATTGCCTTTCCTACCACCTCGGCAATCACTTCTTTCATTTGCTCGGTGACGATCGGCACCGCATCATCATTACCTTTATCCGTCATCTTTAAAACTGAAATATTTACACCAACCGTTAAACATTTCATTTATAGCATATGGTTTATTTACTTCGGTTTAGTCAAGTGCATAACTTGTTTTAACCGTTCTTATTTAATGCACTTTCCAAGTTTGAGTGTGTTAACACGCTCTTCCCGTGCACGTAAATTCATGCTTTCCTTCTATATTTAATAAGTCTACTAAAACAATTAGCTCTTACCGGATGCTTGATCAAGCTTGAACCGAACACACTTTGTTAACAACCTTGAGCTCTGATTACCAACTTGTAACACTCGTCTTACTTAATTATTATTTTATATGAAAAATAATCACTTTTCAAAACAAAATGCATTTCTACCAAAACCTTGGTTAATAGTTAAGTTGTACATCATCATAGAGTATTAACATAACCAGCTAACTTGTTTAAAACATTCAACATCTAGTAACGATTATAAAACGTCATTGTCCAAACATGTCTAATTTAACGCGGAAGCTATAAAATTTGGTGTTCGGTTCTTGCATCCTTGCTTGATTGGCATCCGGAATGAAATGAGCATCACCTAAGGTCAAAACCACATCAATGATTAGTTTTGACAATGTTAAAATAAGCCTAGACAAGCCCCAATAACATATACATAACAAAAATATAAAAATCCTGATATTAGGTCTGTCGCGCCACGCGCCAGACACCAACAAGACCTTCGCGTGCCGCGGGCGGCCCCGCATGTCGCGCCAGAACTGTGTAACCCCGTCGCGTGGCGCGGGGGAGTATGTTTTTCAGCAGGTCCAATTTCTGGACCTGCATATTTGCCCAGCTCCGGATTTTGTCAAAATTCAAACTTTAAACAAGCATAACTTTTTATTTACATGTCCGTTTTAGCCGATTCTTTTTCCTATATGTCCGTATTAAAATTACGGATCTAACCATGTGACTTTCACTTAACGAAACCCGAATTATGAACCAATGGTTCACAAAATCCGTGTCTCGATTATTTGACCCATTAACTATGTGTGCATATTGTTTACCAATCCATTCTTTGGCATTCTAAACTTATTCACCCATTTCCTGGGCTTGTAATTCGTGGCGTATCCATGCCATTACATGGCTGTACGCTCACCTTAAAATTTCACGCTCGACTTCTAACAATTCAAGCATACCACTTCTTGCAACAATTGCAATTGATTTCTACCATTCAACCTAACAACTCAGGTTTGTAAACTAACTTGGCATGACCAATTCATTGGCGTATTGCCATCTACATTAGCACTATATGAGACTTTTAAGTCCCCACACACATAACCGTTTTAATGACATAGATTTGACCCATTCGTTTGTCAAGTGAAGACCGTCACTTTAATGACAAGACAAGCCAAACCAATTCCAACCATTATTTTGACACGTTTGATTGTCGAGTGAGCTTCGTCACTTCAATGACACACCAAACGCGTATACTACATTATGACACCAATAACACACTAATTTAAAACGTTTGCGCATAATGTAACGTGACTAAAGCCACGTACCTTTCAAAGCACCCCCTTCAGTCGTGCGTCACCACCGGCTTGTCCACTTGACGCTCCGGTTTTCTTTCCTATAGAGTTCAATCACAACCCATTTAGAACTCTTTTGTTTACATATAACGCATAGTTCGCCATAACTCTACAAACACGCGTTTTAGCTCAAATTTCCAGTTTTTAATCTTCTTTTAGGCATTTTCAGGAACACCTTAAAGGCATAATTTCTCATAACCTATCATCAAGTTCATAACTTTTTATTTAGCCAAGATTAACATCAATTAGGCAATTTACACATGTTTTAACATCAACATTTTAGAAATTACTTCATAAAACTTGGATTACACTAGAACAAGAATCATAATCCTAGTGTTTATCAAGTTTCTACAAAACCCATTAATCACCTACAATGGTGTTATGAACCCCACAAGTATCAAGAAAAATTTTAACAAGAATTCATCTAGGGTTTATCCCTAGATATCTTATTACTCCAATTTCTTTTGTACAACACTCATGCAACATCAAATTCGAATTTCCTATGTTCATTCAGAAATTTAAATGATAATTTTCTACAAAATTTACATACCTTGTGATCCCTTTCACTGAGGTGATCACTAATCTATGTTCGGATTTTGATTTGGGACAGAATTTGGTCTTCAATTTGATCAAATATCATGAACTAGGGTTTGGAGAAGCTCTGGTCGCCCCCTTTGTGTTTGATCGATCCCAGCACACTCGAATGCGTGTTTTGTGATTTAAAAAAATGATTTTTATTATAATTAGTTTCAGTTTTGACACCTTTGGTCCATCTAATTTCCTTTAGTTCATAATTTGAGTATTTTAACCCACTTGTGAGTTACTACAAGACTTGTAACTAACTGGGTTATTTACTCCTAGTTAGTTTGTTCTTGTTTATTTAATGCTTTATAATTCTAATAGATAGTTTTTTTATTTTCGGGGTGTTACACCTTCCTTATTAATCGGTTACCATCACCAGTTCTTTATCATTCATCTCCTTACGAGGTATTATTTGGATCTCGTCCTCATTACTCTCTTCTTCGTACCTTTATGTGTTTGTGTTATCCGTTTCTAGGTGATACTCGAGCGGATAAACTTTCACATAAATCTACTCCTTGTATCTTTGTTGGCTATGCTCCATCTCATCTCGGTTATCTCTGCTATGATCCTCATACATCTCGTACGTATACTTCTCGTCTTGTTCGATTCCATGAGTCCATTTTTCACATCCTAGAGAGTTCTACCACTTCCACAGTTTCTTCAGATTCGATTCCTTTCTTTATTTCCCATCCTTCACTTTCGAATTCTGTTTCTTCTCTTTCCTCTTCATCTCCTCCTGTTATTCCTTCCTTATCTTCTCCTTTTATTTCCTCCCTTAATATTACGTAACCTTATTTTACTTCTTCTTCTACTCATCCCGCTGTTTCGACAAACCCGACGGTTACACGATCTTGTGATCATACATGGAAGCCTCGTCAGTTTCCTGATCATGTTATTTTTTATATCTCTACTACTCTCATCACTGAGCCTTCCATATTTCGACAGGCTCAACAATATTCTTGTTGGTGGGATGCGATGCATGCAGAGATTAATACTCTTCATGCCAACCAGACTTGGCGTTTGGTTCAGGCTCCCATTGATGCAAACATTGTTGATTGTAAATGGGTTTAAAGGATTAATCCTGATGGATCGGTGAGTCGTTATAAAGCCCGACTTGTTGCCAAGGGCTTTCATCACACTCACACTGATGGTATTGACTACACTAAGACTTTCTGTCCTGTGCTTAAACCTAGTACTATTCGCCTAGTTCTTCAGTGCTTTCTCTCAAAGATGGTCTATTCGTCAGGTTGATATCAACGACGTGTTCTTATATGGGGATCTTTCTGAGACTGTGTATATGACCCAGCCCCTAGGCTTAGTTGACTCATCTAGACCACATTATGATTGTCGTCTACAGAAGGCTCTGTATAGCCTAAAGCAGACTTTTAGAGCTTAGTTTTCCAAGCTATCCACCGCTCTACATGCTGATGGTTTTACCCAGTGTCTTTCAGTTATTTCTCTCTTTCTTTATAGTCGGGACTCGATACTATGTTATGTCTTGATCAATGTTGATGACATCATTGTTACTAGGAGCTCTTCTGATTTGTTACTAACTTGATTGGGCGCTTACATTCTTAGTTTGCGCTCAAGGATTTAGGAAAGTTGTCATATTTTCTAGGTATTCAGATCACATTTTCTAAGGATATTTTAAACTTATCTTGGCAGCGCTACTTACTTGATTTACTACAGTGCACTGGTCTTGTTGATTGTCGACCATTATCTACTCCTCTCTCTTCCGGTAGATAGCTTTCTTGATGACATACTGGTGATCCTATATCTTACCCTGCTATGTATCAGTGCACTGTTGGTGCATTACAGTATCTTGTGTTGACACGAAAAGAGATTGCTTATGCGGTCAGTAAGGTTTCATAGTTCCTTCAAACACCTAATTTATCGACACTAGGCTGTGGTCAAGCGTATTTTGCGGTATCTTAAGGGTACCATTTCTCATGAATTATATATACGTCGGTCTACTTGTGTTGATGTACATACTTATAGTTTACGGGAGGCATATTAGTGTTTGTATAGCATATATAGATAGAGAGTTTATTAGCTAGTAGTTATTGTATTCTCAATACATGTCTTTATATTCCATTTACCTTAAGCCACGAATATGTTGTTTAGGTGCTTTAAATCATTTTAACTTTTACTCTAACTAGGTTTATCACCATCGCCGTTTTGCGGCAAACTTCTTTTATTATTTAGTCTGTGTTTACATGTGTTTTGAAATCACTACGAGTGCGTTGCGCACGTAACCGTCGACAAGATAAAAAGAAAATGTAGAAAAAACATTAAAAGATAACCGAAAGAAAATCAATAAATAAGTTGTATGGTAATGATATTGTTCGTATGAAATCTGTGGTCAAAGATAAGCAAACGGTACTGGGTATCGGTACCAAATTTCCCGAACCAAAAGATGTTAAGTATCAATTCGGTACCGACTTTTAGCGTTCCTGGTACCGATTTTAACCTTCATATACCGGTACCGTAACCGGTATTTTCGGTAACAGTATCGATTTGGTATCGGTTAGCACCGAGCTCATTCCTACCCTTGAAACTAAAAAAAAATCATTAAAAGTTGAAGAAAATCTATGGCACCCGTGATAAAGGATGAGCAAATGGTACCGGGTAACAGTACTGAAATTCCTGAACTAAAAGATTTTAAATATTAATTCGGTACCAACTTTTGGCGTTTTCTATACCAGGATGATGCCGGTTTTTACCTTCTTATACCGATACAAACAGAATCGTACATGTATTTTATTATAATATTAAAAGTAGTATTCATTAATAATAATAATGCTATACTAATAAATGAAAATCTTTTTGTACATGTGTCACTCTCTGGTGCCTCTTCCCTCTTAATAATAGTATTACATATAATATAACATTAATTAATATAGTTAGAGATAAACATATAAATTCAAATTTAATTAATAATTATTTATAACAAATATAAATGTATCAAATAATATAATAAGTATAATATTATTTAATATAGTTAGAGATCAAACGTATAATTTCAATTTAATTAATAGTCAATTACTTTTTAAGTCCTTATGTTTTAGTGGTTTCAACCATTTGAATTCAAAATCAAAAAGTTTAACGCCCTAAGTCTCTAACCGCTCATTCACACCCTCTATAAAAAAAATCAAAAAACTTTTTGTAAGGTTGAGTTCTCTAAGTTTACACAACTCGTAGAACTTTTCATTTTATCCTAACCATATATATTTGTTAAGATAAAATATATTATTTGGATATAAAAAATAATTACTAATAAAATATCAGATCACACGCACAAGTAACGAAAATATAACTGTTCTTTTGTTTTACTAATTTATCTAAATAAATCATTTCATTAATAAGAATTATATACAAGTTTATAATTTACATTTTTCGTTATTCAACTCGTGTAATACACGGGGTTGTAAACTAGTAATAATAATATATAAAAACAACTATTCATTCACTTCTTTTATCATATATGAATATGAATATGAATTGCACTTTTAAAGAAATTTATTGGTTTACTTGTTGCATAGAGGGTAATAATTGTGGGAAATGCCATTTTAGTCCTTGTGGTTTGGGCCATTTTGTCAGTTTAGTCCAAAGGTTTTATTTTTAACATGTGGGTCCAAAAAGGTTTCACAGTTGCCACTTTAGTCCACTTGGTTAACTTCATCCATTTTTTCTGTTAACGAGAAGGTCAATTCGGTCATTTTGTATGTAATTCTGTTAACTAAAAGGGCAATTCAGCCATATAAAATGATCGAATTGGCCTTGTCGTTAACAGAAAAAATGGATGGAGTTAACCTAGTGGACTAAAATGGCAACTGTGAAGCCTTTTTGGATCTTTTTGGATCCACAGGTTAAAAATAAAACCTTTAAACTAAACTGAGAAAATGGCCTAAACCATGACATTTAACTCAGTTTTTATTTTTGGAGACATGACATAAAGGTTATACCCAAACGAGAATGTCTTCATTCTCCACATGTCAGATGCATAGCAACTCCAGTATAGATGTGGAAAATTATTTCAAAATTTGATAATTAATAGTCTATTGACTTGACTATTGAGTTACGTGGAGCGAAACTTTGTGGTGAGAATTTTATGCATTTTCAAAGAAGTGATGATGAAATACACTTTTATATAGATGTAGGATAAACTATTGTGTTTCACTTTTTAGTGATATATTGTGTGGTTTGGAGATTTTTGGAAGGTTTTATTTATTTAATTTTTTTTTTTGGGTAGTAGTTGGATATAGTGATGGACTTTTTTTATGTGGGATATCTATGATAAAGCTGCATCTTATTTTTAGTTCAACTTACTGTAAAATTTGGAAGTTAATATTTTAATCACACATCTAGGATAGCTTTGTTAGTCGTGTAATCACATTCAATTTAGACTATTTTGTGTGTGCACAATCAATCATTGTATAAGACAAACATCATATTTCAAAGAAAGAGAAGTTCTTCTATGTGAATACCAAGTGATCAGATCGCATCTTAAACATACCAAATTATTCCTTTATATAGATGGGGAACACATACAATGAATTGTTTCAACTCTTCATGAAAAAAGTATGATCGCTTGACACTTATGATTGTCAACCTTTAGCAGTTATATATATATATATATATATATATATATATATATATATATATATAGTGGAGGGTTCAAATGAGAAGAAGTTCTTTGTAAGAAAAAAAAAGAAGAAATTTCAACAAATAGAAATGCTTCATTAGACTTCATTTAATATTTGTACTTAATTGGTAGTTTCATCTTTAATAATTAACTATATTAAATTTGTAACTTATTTTTAAGATATATATTTTTCACAAAAAATAAAAATAAAATTTCATTTATAGTGTGTAGGATAAATACGAGGCGTGTAGGATAAATTACGAGTTGTGTAGGATAAATTTCAATACGTGTAGGATAAATTTCGAAATGTGTAGGATAACTTTTGATGTGTGTAGGCAAAAATATTTAGTGTGGAGGATTATAGTCTTAATGACTAATTAATTAGTCAAACATAATAATAAATTAGATGAGAAAAAAACTATTTAAGGTTTTACAATTATACCCTTTTATTCTTTTTCTTCTCAATAAAATTTTCTTCTCAAATAAACCTTCCCATATATATATATATATATATATATATATATATATATATATATATATATATATATATATATATATGAATACCACCTCCAGTTGTAGAAACCACGAGAACCACTTTCTGGCCATTAGATCAAGATGATGGATGGATTAGATTAAAAGTAGTTAAAATTAATATTAAAAATTTTTTGTCTTATTATGTTTTAAATATTTTATTGTTAAAGGGTATATAAGTAAAATTGTCTTTTTTGTCGTTTAATATATATTAATTTTAAATTACCTTTTTTGTCCTATTCATTAATTACTTTTTTGACTTAATTATTTTTTATTTATAAACAAATTTTTTTGTTAAACAATTTTTTGAAATCAGATTTTTATAATAATTTTTCTTTAAGATTTGTTTAAAAAAAAACGTTTTGAAGAGCCGTTTTTTTACGCCCGGCTTTTTCAGGCGTCGTTTTTTTAAAGCCGTCATTTACGTTAAAAGAAGCTTTACGTTTTGCGTTACGCGCCGTCATTTACGTTAAAAAACTTTACGTTTTGCGTTAAAAAATTTACATTTTCTGTTTTACGTTAAAAAATTACATTTTCCGTTTTTGGCCCGGCTTTTTCACGCATCGTTTTTTAACGGGTCGTTTTTGCACGCATCGTTTTTAACGAGATCGTTTTTTAACGCGCCGTTTTTTACACGCCGTTTTTTCAAAGCGTCGTTTTACGTTAAAATTTTTACGTTTTACGTTTTACGTAAAACTTTTTACGTTTTACGTTAAAATTTTTACATTTTACGGAAAACTTTTAACGTTTACCGTCTTACGTTTTATGTTTTACGTAAAACATCTTACGTTTTACGTCTTACGTTTTACGTAAAACTTTTTACGTTTTACGTTTTTACAATAAAAAGTTTACGATTTACGTTAAAAAAGTTTACGGTTTACGTAAAAAAAGTTTACGGTTTAACTTTTTTTTTACAAAAACTTTTTTACACAAAAATGAACGCACTCAGAAATCGCAAACTCGGGAGGTGTCTCAGATATATCGTTATCATCATCGACTAAGGGAAAAAATAAAAAATAAAACAACAACATCAAAACAAAGTGTATCTCGAAAAAAACGGGGTTTGGCTCAGATTTTCCGATAATCAAAAGGCTACAAAGTGGGGTTGCAGATTCAAAAACCTACCCTCCACCATCTTTGCCGCGCCATCGTCATCAAAATCTAGATTTTTTTTTTGTATCATCACTGCCAAAACATGCTGTACAGACACATCAAGCATCTCTAAATATAATCATCCAACAGCCATTTTATATAGAAAACCCAAATCAAAGGGAAACCCAGCAGAAATAATCAAACAAACAAGCTGTACAGATCCACCATCAAACAAACATAATCAAATCAAAACTTATTGTTGTTACAAACAACAACAAAAATAAGAGCTCCATAGCTAACCGCAACAATTTCATGTAAAGTTACAAAACTTTTACCAAAATTGACTAAATTAAGCAAATAAAATTGAACCGAGCAGGATAAAACTGAACCAAGTCCACCACCACGTCCGTAGCCATGGCTCCGGCGGCAGTGCCGCCGCCCACATTTTTTTTTACCAAAATCACCCCCACAAACAAAACCTAATCCAAAAAAGATCAAGAACTCAAGAAAAGTAAAACCCACTTGATATGTAGTGACCGCCGCAGGAAACACCCACCACCCATCTACCACCATCGCCGTCACAGGTGTGGGTGACCCACCACCTCCCGCCTTCATCCACCGTCACCGACACACCGCCGCAAAAAAAAAAACCACTTAGAGATGAAGATGGATCTGAGAGATTTGAGGGTGGTTGTGGGTGGCGGAGAAGGGTGGGCATGAGGGGACGTTTGGCATCACCGTCGCCGGAGAAACGAGGGGGCGCCGCCGTCACAGGTGATAGGGGTGTGGTTGTGGGTGACCGGCCGGAGGTCCGCCGTCACCAGTGATCAGGAATCCAGGGGTTTTCGTAACTTCTTTCTTGATCTTTTGAAACCACACTTTGGCTAGGCTCCATGTGCACAGTGGTGATCTTTGTTACTGGTAAAAAAGAAAAAGAGGTGAGAGATGATAATGATCTTCTTGAACATCTCACGTGCTGCCAGACTTTGGTTCTTGATTTTAAGAGAGAGATGAGAGCATTCTTTATTGCTGGTAAAAAAAAAGAGAGAGAGGTGAGAGATAATGGTGGTTATGATTTGATATTAGGAGAGAGGTGAGAGATGAGAGTATTAAAGACAAAAGTAAATGGATTAGACATTTGAGGGTAAAAGACTAAAATACCCTTTTAGTTGGCAAAGTCTGATTGGTGGAGAGTGGTTCTTACGGTTCTTACAACTGGGAGTGGTTTTTATTTTAGCGGCTATATATATATATATAGGGGTCCGCTAAAATGAGAACCACCTCGAGTTGTAAGAACCGTGAGAACTACACCGTACTGGGCGAGGTGGACCAAATTTTTTTTCACAAACGTAGATGCGTGTATTATAAACACATTTGTAAAAAAAATTCAAAAAAAAAAGAGTTTTTGAGCACCACAAGTGTATGTTTACGGGTACCGTAAATTTTCCGGTTGGATTTACGGTACCCGTAAACACAAACTTGTGGTGCTCAAAACTACACACACGACATTTTATTTGAATTTTTTTTTACAAATGTGTTTATAATACACACATCTACGTTTATGAAAAAAAATTTGGTCCACCTCGCCCCGTACGGTGTAGTTCTCACGGTTGTTACAACTCGAGGTGGTTCTCATTTTAGCGGTCCCCTATATATATATATATATATATATAGGGTAATGTTATATGAAAAACCCTTGAATTTTAGAAAACCTTGCAAACCCAATGCATGGTCCACATTTATCCACGTGTCCCAGCCATCTTCATTTCTTTTTTTGCTTTTGAGGGCCCATTGGTTTTTTTATATTTTCACTTGTCTCCTCTTGTCAGATCACCAACTCTCTATTTGTAATTTGTAGAGAATCAAAAAGATCAAACTCTCTCTTTCTTATTTCACTTTCTTATCCATGTTTTTTGTGTCATTTTTCCTGATGAAGAAATCCAACATTTTACCAATCAAATTTAGACCGAAATGAAGAACAAAAATCAGATCGATCAATCCCTGATGAAGAACGTGGTTTTTGTGACACCCGTGTCATTGTGACCGTCAAACAAATTCCAAACCAATGAAATATTGTATTTCATACTTGGGATCTGTATAAATATGTGTATCTTTTGCACGTATCAATTCTTGTTCGATTTCTGGCTTTAAATCGCTTTCTGGAAGGTTATACGCGATCTGATTCGTAAATATAACCAGTTTAATGCAACAAACACTCCGGAATAGTGACATAGGCTTAACATACCTTAAATAACCCTTACATAACTTAGAAATAAGTTTTGGATGGTTTGGTATGCCGAAATCAAGTTTATTCGCTTACAGGGACTAAATTCGACAAACTGCGAAAGTATGTCAATTTGAACTGTAATAGACATTCCGGAACATGATCATAAGTTAAACACACTCTAAATATTCTTCACATAGCTTAGAAATCGGCTTTGAGGTGTTCGGTGTGCTAAAATAAACTTTATGCTCATTCAGGGACTAAAAGCGTCAAAAAGTGCATAAGTTTGCATTTTCGCGCATATTTTACGTTCTGAATACTTCCGGACTACCAAAAATTTATGTAAGCATTAAAATATTTTATTTTAGTGTTTGACATAAGAAAAATCCATTCGTCGCGCAATTTGGATCGTCTTTCGCGCTTATGCGCATTCCGTCGTAATTAAGCGAACATCGCAATCGTACGGCCAAACGAACCAACCTCCGGCATATTTTTGGGCATGTTTCATGTCCACAATGTTTAGGCATCATTTTAGGGCCTTAAAATTGGCTTCAAGGGCCTTAGAAGTGTTAGAAATGGCTTAAATATGCAACAGGGACTAAAACTGTCATTTCTGAAAGTTTGTGCTGATCAGACAAGCCCAGGCGGCCCGCCTGAGTTTTGTGTGTATCCTGACGCGGGCCGCGTGGCCTCCCCAGACCTGCATTTTTGTTGCAAACAGCTGTTTACAGCTGTTAATCACTTCAAAACCACTTGCAAATGGTATTTTCAATCCATGGGCTGAATCTATGGGTGCCCAAGGTTTCCCAAAACAATGGGCCCATGTGTACGGCCGAGATCGAAGCACGTTTCACGATGAACGATCCTAACGGTTGTGCCATGCCTATATAAACCCAACCCACTTCATTCTTTCCCCACTTGATTTCTGAGATTTCTCTAAGTTGGGGTGTTTCATCACCTCATACCTGAGAATACTTGGAAAATCAATCTTGCGGGGACCTTCTGTAAGTATTCTTTCGCGTTTTTCATTCGTTTTAGCGTTAAAGTCAAACTGCGTTTGACTTTCTGCATTGACCAGTTTGTGGTCAACGCGAAGTTCGTTTGAACGTCATAACGTGAGCGTAATCACGATGGTTATAGTCCCTAGTGACTATACCCACTGATTACCACGTTATCTAGGCTCAGTGACGAGTCGTAATTTCGGCCAAAATGCGTTTCCTCGCGTATTTTGTAACCAAACTACTCTAGGGTATCAAAACCGTTTGTTTTGATACCAGACCTGTTTTCTAACTTTACTCAACATGTTCTAGCATGTTTAGCTCGTCGCTTTTAGAATTGTGCTTGTTTAGGGTCGTAAAGGGAAGCGATCTAATCAATCGCTTATACTTTCGAACACGACCCATTTGGTCGATCGTTAGGATCCGACCAAACACTTTAGATGACCATAGTTGTATAGGGAATAACCTTTTGAGGTTATACCTTATGGTCACGTCATTTAAGTAGTTGTATGATAAGTAGTTCTTATGCCTTAGGTAAATTACCAAAATGCCCTTTTTGCGCTAAAATTCATTTTAAGCTTATGTAACGTAACTTTTGACATATAAACCGTTTTGGCACCCATATTAAACATGTTAAGGCATATCTTGCTTGTCATAGGACTAGTTAAGCATTCCGAACGCGTTTTACGCGAACGACGCGTTAAAGTAGCATAAGCTACCTAAACGGGTCGTAATGGGTCGTAAGCACTTAGGATAGGTTTCGTTTTAGTATGTAGGCTTTGTTAAACCATACTACATAAGTTCCCACACTTATTTGGTTTACGAACCCTCGTACTATCCGATCTTCCGAGTTAGGTCCGGTTATTAATGTAGTTACCTATACTAGGTGCCGTTTGATTACGTAATCTTCTAGCATTGCTTGGTGGTTATCCTAGGACTTCTAAGCAATCTCAAGTGAGTACATAGACCCCTCTTTTACTGTTTTTCAAACATTTTGGGGTGAAACACATGTGCCTACTTGTTACTTTCATGATATCATGCTTTTATATCATATACTTGCTATGTTCAATAGTACACTATTAGTACATGATTTTATTATGTTTTTGCTATGTGTGCCCATTGTGTGCATACTTAGTACCTCGTTTTACATAACATTTCATGCTACGTATGTTCATCATACTTAGTACATTTTACATCACATGCTATGTATGTTAATCATACTTAGTATATTTTACATCACATGCTATGTATGTTCATCATACTTAGTACATTTTACATCACATGCTATGTATGTTCATCATACTTAGTACATTGTTTTACAAGACATTTTATGCTTTGTATCATGCTATGTATGTCCATCTGTCGCATACTTAGTACATTGTTTGTGCATTCTTACCTATGGTTTGGTGATTATATATTTCACTTGCCATACATGACATTTTGTTTACACATTACTTGATTGACATTTGACAACAGTTTAGACATGGGCAATTTACATTGGTGGTTTATGTGGGTAAGTGATTTGAGTAACGAGGCGTGTGTAATGTGATACAAGCATGGTGGATACGCCGCTGGTACTTCCTATATATAAGTGCTTGTATTATATTACATGGCGTAGCGTTATTTAAATCATTCATTTGGAATTATACATCTTTATACAAATAACATATTTTCACAAGACATTGTTTTACAAAACAGTTTGTTTTATACAAACTCCTTTTTACTTGTTATTCACTTAACCTTACATCATTCTTTCTAACTATACCTATCTATCATCGATTTTCAAACGTTTTATAAAAGCAAACACTTAAACTGGATTCATGACAAGTTTTTGTTAAACATTTTCTTAAACCTAAGTCATGAATCCTATTTTTCATAAAACCTATGTACTCGCCGACATTTTTATGCTGACGTACTTTCACATGTGTTTCAGGTACAATAGTTGATGTTATATGATGATGATATTAGTGTATGCTCACATAGGGATGGACGAGGCCTTAGTGACATTAAAAGATGCAAGACTAATTAATTTTTGTTATGTTTCTTTATTGTTAAGACATTGTAACTCATTTAATTCAATAAAAAGAAATTTGTTTAATCCATGGTTGTGAAACAATGATTCTGTTACAACACTCCCCGACGTTTCCGCCACGTTTTGTTGTTTTACGTGGTCGGGGTGTGACAGAAAAGTTGGTATCAGAGCCAATGGTTATAGGGAATTAGGTTATTAGTAATGCTTTGACCTAGTCTATAACCTTCCTAGGACCCTAACGCGAGTTTACTTGTGTTTAGTCATAAAACAATACCGTCACTTATCCTTAAGTGACAACCACAATAAGAACATAAATTTGATCTGCCTTGAAAACTAATCATCTGTTCTAGGATGATTTATTATAAGGTTTTGTACCCTTCCGGTTTGACTCATATTTGGCTTAGTGCCTTTTGAGTTTTCAAACTCGTCAAAGTTTGGGTCTAAATAATGTGAACACGTGCAAACTGGAAGAGTGGGTGATTGTACCCTGAGTTTTCTGTCTAAGGCTAGAGTGTTCGTACAAATCCACAGTATCGGACCAGTCACTCTTACCTGGGAACTCTTGGGGTGAGTGTCCACTTATAGGCGAGCATGTCTTCGCGATACATTATATTGACCCGCTTACTTTGATTAGTCACTGTCTCATTTGTTTGCCTTTGGTAACAAACAAATGGTCACAATCTTCATGCGTTGTCATTCTCTTTTGGTTATCTTTCTCTTGTTTCCTCCTATGCCTTCCATTGTCTTCAAGATGCCTCTTCATGCAACAACGCTCAAATGTTCGAACAAGGTGCTGCAATTACCCAGCAAATAGGCGTCGTACTCCAGAGGACCGTTGTTTTAGCTATCACCATGACTCGCCTCAGGGATGAAGCCGTATAAGGGAACTGCTCCTTGGTGCAATCAATGTGGTCGTCATCATCCGGATCAAATACCCTGTTTCAAATGTACCCACGGTGGACGATGGGGACATTTGGTTAACATGTGCCGCTTTGCAATCCAAAGCAAAGTTGTTACCAATCCTGCTGCTGCTCAACCTTCAAAATTCTGCTTCATATGTCGCCTTGGCATATCTAGCGCCTCAACCTCATGAACTTTCTACCTTGTGTATCGACTTAAGCACGCCTAGTGCAAGGTGTCGGAACACCTCTCGTTACACAAACTCCAAAATCCATGTAGGATCTTTCTATCCTCATAATTAGGTCCTTGTGGATGGATAGCATTCATCGGAGTCCTTAATTGAATTCTTTGTATGATTCAAAACGTACATTACAATTCAATAAGGACAAAGCCGAATTCCTATTAAGATTTTCCTATCTTCATAGATAGATTCTTGAAAATGATTAAAGTGCCAAATGAAATCCACGGATTGGATTCCTGGTGTGCTTTAAATGTTCGTGTCCAAAGATAACAAATTAAAGGTCAAGTTAATCAATTATATGATTATGTGTTTATGCACTTTGTGTTTTCTTTTATGCGTTTTTGTGTTTTTGAATACTCTGGATATTCGTTATCCAAATCCTCGTAGAATCTTCCATATCTTCGTATAAGGGATTCATAGTAGGATATCCAAAGGTACTATCTTAAATCCTTAATGGACTTCTACGTTGTAGTCAAGTACCTGGGGTTGTGAAGTACTATTCCATGAATTAGACCCCTTGAGTGGTCTAGTTAAGCAAATTGATCCAAAAATCTGGTTAGGAATATCATGTGATGATATAGCTGAAAAGACTCCTTGGTGGTCAAATCAAGGTGATCATTTGTCGATCTAATTAAAAGGACCCTATGGTAGTCTAGCCATACTCATCACAGGTTTAATTTTCTTCCCCTACACATTATGAAATGCACTGTGCGGACTGTGCAAGGAATTACGTAATTATGGATGCATACATAATTATGGAATTTAGTGCACAGAAACCACAGCAAGTTTTGTCGTGTATCTAGAGTTAACCCTGTTCATTTTCGTTTCTGAAGAAATTGTGGAAAATGACTCATTCCGTTCATTTTCGTTTCTGAAGAAATTGTGGAAAATGACTCATTCCGTTCATTTTCGTATCTGAAGAAATTGTAGAAAATGACTCATTCCGTTCATTTTCGTTTCTGAAGAAATTGTGGAAAATGATTCATTCCGTTCATTTTCGTTTCTGAAGAAATTGTGGAAAATGACTCATTCCGTTCATTTTCGTATATGAAGAAATGGTAGAAACTGACTCATTCCGTTCATTTTCGTTTCTGGAAGAAATTGTGGAAAATGACTCATTCCGTTCATTTTCATTTCTGAAGAAATTGTGGAAAATGACTCATTCCGTTCATTTTCGTATCTGAAGAAATTGTAGAAAATGACTCATTCCGTTCATTTTTGTTTCTGAAGAAATTGTGGAAAATGACTCATTCCGTTCATTTTCATTTCTGAAGAAATTGTGGAAAATGACTCATTCCGTGCATTTTCGTTTCTAAAGGATACCCATTAAGGAAAATGACTCATTCCGTGCATTTTCATTTCTAAAGGATACCCATTAAGGAAAATGACTCATTCCGTGCATTTTCGTTTCTAAAGGATACCCATTAAGGAAAATGACTCATCCCGTGCATTTTCGTTTCTAAAGGATACCCATTAAGGAAAATGACTCATTCCGTGCATTTTCGTTTCTAAAGTATACCCATTAAGGAAAATGACTCATTCCGTGCATTTTCGTTTCTAAAGGATACCCATTAAAGAAAATGACTCATTCCGTGCATTTTCGTTTCTAAAGGATACCCATTAAGGAAAATGACTCATTCCGTGCATTTTCATTTCTAAAGGATACTCATTAAGGAAAATGACTCATTCTGTGCATTTTTCGTTTCTGAAAATTTTCCCTCGAAGGGAAATGAATATCCCTGATTTTTCCTTCATTTCCATTTCTGAAAAGTCTCTGTTAAGGAAATAACAGGATATTGCCTTGCATATCTTTGGTGGCTTTTTGACACAAAGTCACAGATAGACTCCTACGAATAAATTTCGGGACAAAATTTCCTAAAGAAGGGGAGACTGTGACACCCGTGTCACTGTGACCGTCAAACAAATTCCAAACCAATGAAATATTGTATTTCATACTTGGGATCTGTATAAATATGTGTATCTTTTGCACGTATCAATTCTTGTTTGATTTCGGACTTTAAATCGCTTTCTGGAAGGTTATACGCGATCTGATTCGTAAATATAACCAGTTTAATGCAACAAACAGTTCGGAATAGTGACATAGGCTTAACATACCTTAAATAACCCTTATATAACTTAGAAATAAGTTTTGGATGGTTTGGTATGCCGAAATCAAGTTTATTCGCTTACAGGGACTAAATTCGACAAACTGCGAAAGTATGTCAATTTGAACTGTAATGAACATTCCGGAACATGATCATAAGTTAAACACACTCTAAATATCCTTCACATAGCTTAGAAATAGGCTTTGAGGTGTTCGGTGTGCTAAAATAAACTTTATGCTCATTCAGGGACTAAAAGCGTCAAAAAGTGCATAAGTTTGCATTTTCGCGCATATTTTACGTTCTGAATACTTCCGGACTTCCAAAAACTTATGTAAGCATTAAAATATTTTATTTTAGTGTTTGGCATAAGAAAAATCCATTCGTCGCGCAATTTGGATCGTCTTTCGCGCTTATGCGCATTCCGTCGTAATTAAGCGAACATCGCGATCGTACGGCCAAGCGAACCAACCTCCGGCATATTTTTGGGCATGTTTCATGTCCACAATGTTTAGGCATCATTTTAGGGCCTTAAAATTGGCTTTAAGGGCCTTAGAAGTGTTGGAAATGGCTTAAATATGCAACAGGGACTAAAACTGTCATTTCTGAAAGTTTGTGCTGATCAGACAAGCCCAGGCGGCCCGCCTGAGTTTTGTGTGTATCCTGAGGCGGGCCGCGTGGCCTCCCCAGACCTGCATTTTTGTTGCAAACAGCTGTTTACAGCTGTTAATCAGTTCAAAACCACTTGCAAATGGTATTTTCAATCCATGGGCTGAATCTATGGGTGCCCAAGGTTTCCCAAAACAATGGGCCATGTGTACGGCCGAGCTCGAAGCACGTTTCGCGATGAACGATCCTAACGGTTGTGCCATGCCTATATAAACCCAACCCACTTCATTCTTTCCCCACTTGATTTCTGAGATTTCTCTAAGTTGGGGTGTTTCATCACCTCATACCTGAGAATACTTGGAAAATCAATCTTGCGGGGACCTTCTGTAAGTATTCTTTCGCGTTTTTCATTCGTTTTAGCGTTAAAGTCAAACTGCGTTTGACTTTCTGCATTGACCAGTTTGTGGTCAACGCGAAGTTCGTTTGAACTTCATAACGTGAGCGTAATCACGATGGTTATAGTCCCTAGTGACTATACCCCCTGATTACCACGTTACCTAGGCTAAGTGACGAGTCGTAGTTTCGGCCAAAATGCGTTTCCTCGTGTATTTTGTAACCAAACTACTCTAGGGTATCAAAACCGTTTGTTTTGATACCAAACCTGTTTTCTAACTTTACTAAACATGTTCTAGCATGTTTAACTCGTCGCTTTTAGAATTGTGCTTGTTTAGGGTCGTAAAGGGAAGCGATCTAATCAATCGCTTATACTTTCGAACCCGACCCATTTGGTCGATCGTTAGGATCCGACCAAACACTTTAGATGACCATCGTTGTATAGGGAATAACCTTTTGAGGTTATACCTTATGGTCACGTCGTTTAAGTAGTTGTATGATAAGTAGTTCTTATGCCTTAGGTAAATTACCAAAATGCCCTTTTTGCGCTAAAATTCATTTTAAGCCTATGTAACGTAACTTTTGACATATAAACCATTTTGGCACCCATATTAAACATGTTAAGGCATATCTTGCTTGTCATAGGACTAGTTAGGCATTCCGAACGCGTTTTACGCGAACGACGCGTTAAAGTAGCATAAGCTACCTAAACGGGTCGTAATGGGTCGTAAGCACTTAGGATAGGTTTCGTTTTAGTATGTAGGCTTTGTTAAACCATACTACATAAGTTCCCACACTTATTTGGTTTACGAACCCTCGTACTATCCGATCTTCCGAGTTAGGTCCGGTTATTAATGTAGTTACCTATACTAGGTGTCGTTTGATTCCGTGATCTTCTAGCGTTGCTTGGTGGTTATCCTAGGACTTCTAAGCAATCTCAAGTGAGTACATAGACCCCTCTTTTACTGTTTTTCAAACATTTTGGGGTGAAACACATGTGCCTACTTGTTACTTTCATTATTTCATGCTTTTATATCATATACTTGCTATGTTCAATAGTACACTATTAGTACATGATTTTATTATGTTTTTGCTATGTATGCCAATTGTGTGCATACTTAGTACCTCGTTTTACATAACATTTCATGCTACGTATGTTCATCATACTTAGTACATTTTACATCACATGCTATGTATGTTCATCATACTTAGTACATTTTACATCACATGCTATGTATGTTCATCATACTTAGTACATTTTACATCACATGCTATGTATGTTCATCATACTTAGTACATCGTTTTACAAGACATTTTATGCTTTGTATCACGCTATGTATGTCCATCCGTCGCATACTTAGTACATTGTTTGTGCATTCTTACCTATGGTTTGGTGATTATGTATTTCACTTGCCATACATGACATTTTGTTTACACATTACTTGATTGACATTTGACAACAGTTTAGACATGGGCAATTTACATTGGTGGTTTATGTGGGTAAGTGATTTGAGTAACGAGGCGTGTGTAATGTGATACAAGCATGGTGGATACGCCACTGGTACTTCCTATATATAAGTGCTTGTATTATATTACATGGCGTAGCATTATTTAAATCATTCATTTGGAATTATACATCTTTATACAAATAACATATTTTCACAAGACATTGTTTTACAAAACAGTTTGTTTTATACAAACTCCTTTTTACTTGGTTATTCACTTAACCTTACATCACTCTTTTTAACTATACCTATCTATCATCAATTTTCAAACGTTTTATAAAAGCAAACACTTAAACTGGATTCATGACAAGTTTTTGTTAAACATTTTCTTAAACCTAAGTCATGAATCCTATTTTTCATAAAACCTATGTACTCGCCGGCATTTTTATGCTGACGTACTTTCACATGTGTTTCAGGTACAATAGTTGATGTTATATGATGATGATATTGGTGTATGCTCACATAGGGATGGACGAGGCCTTAGTGACATTAAAAGATGCAAGACTAATTAATTTTTGTTATGTTTCTTTATTGTTAAGACATTGTAACTCATTTAATTCAATAAAACGAAATTTGTTTAATCCATGGTTGTGAAACAATGATTCTGTTACAACACTCCCCGACGTTTCCGCCACGTTTTGTTGTTTTACGTGGTCGGGGTGTGACAGTTTTGTGATGAAGATGTTAATATATGAAGTCAGATCCACGTGAAAACCCCTTCCAGATCTTGTTCCATTCCCGTTTAGATCTCGTTTGTCCACATGTTTCATAATGTTGTTACAGATCTGGATATTTGTCAGTTTTTACACTTTTTTAGTTTATATAAAATATGATTTGTATATGTTGTTTCAGATCTTGATATTTGTGAGTTTTTACACTCTTTTAGTTTTATGCAACATATGTTTTCATATATGTTTGATTCTGGGTATTTCGTATGGATTTTTCTGATTTTGTGGAGCTTATGTTAGTTGATAACTTGAGCATGTAGGTTTGAACTTTTGAAAGATGATTATAATTTACGGTTCTATTATTTTACACTTAAATATTTGAACCAATAAAATATTGAATTTAAAAATGATATAGGTATGGACTTTATAAGATGATATTCAACGCCTGGCTCCATTTTTTACACTTAAAATATTAAAAAATATTCATAAAACCTGGTTGTTAATAGGTTTTTGTGTAATGGTTGTTTTAGAGATGAAACATGATTTTTTTTTTGTGAAAATGGTTCTTAAAAGGGGTAAATGTTTATGTAATTTGCAGGTTTTTATTTTTGTGTTAAAAAGTTATGCTTGGTTTGGTTGCTTGTTTGGGCTTTTGATCTGAATAGTAACTGTTTTTTGTTGGTTTGGTTGCTTTGTTTGGGGCTTTTTATCTGAATAGTAACTGTTTTTGTGATGTTGTTTGGGGCTATGAATGTGTTAATATTTATGTCTGGTTAACGACTTAACGGTTATCTTATCTTTTTGTTATTAGACGGTGATGGATATAAGGGAAATAAGATCCAATTCTTGGGACCGTTGGTTTCGTTAAACGTGGATCAGATGCTCAAGGATCATGACCATGTTTATGTTACAGCACAACACAACCAACACGTGTTATAGTTTGAACTTCTCGGACATGCATGTGTACATGTGACATGAAACCCATGTACAACATAACACCTGTTACGTGAGACATGAAAACACATTTTTTTAACTTCCCTGGCATACGCACACCCACATGTTTACAAACCGTTTCAAGACCGACCCAAACAATAAAGCAAGGGTAGGCGCTGAAAAGCTAAGGCAGCAAAGGTAGCCGCTGAAAAGCTAAGGCAGACTGTCAAAGGAAGCTCCACCATTTTTCTTAGTGCTATGTATTTTCGTTTACTAGTAATATGTAATTTGAGACTCTTATTGTTTTGTCTATTACATGATGTTAAAACGGTATGCACTTAACACATTCTGGAAGTCTTAACACACGTTATAAAAGAGGCTTAACACAAGTTATATCAGGTATACTATGTTGTTATTAAGTTACTATTGGAGTTTATGCATCCATTCTGGAAGTCTTAACACACGTTATAATAGACGCTTAACACACGTTATACATGTCAGGCATATAACACATGTTACAGTATGTATATACAAAGGATGGCGTTTTGGAAACCACTAGCTTATATATGACATCATGTTGGGTTAAACCAAGATTATAACAGAGGCTTAACACATGTTATCCCAGGTATACGGTGTTACAATATTAACTTGTATGTTCCATATTAACTTGTATGTTCCATATACGGTGTTACAATATTAACTTGTTTGTTCCATATTAACTTGTACACATATTAACTTGCAAACCACTTTCATATACATGAATACAAGTCGGGTTATAATGGATGCTTACATGTTATCATATGTATACATGTGGGGTTACAACAAGATTACGATATTAACTAAAGATTATAACAGAAGCTTAACACATGTTATACATTCCAAAATGTGCAAAACAAATGACCCGTTTCATATTATATATTCCAAAATTACCGGTACATGTGTTACCATAAATGGCTCGTTTCATATTACACGTTACATACTAACTTGTACATTTATTAACCTTCTGGGGTAGCCCAGTTGGCCAGCCTCACCCAGCCTCTTCTTGAGGTCACCGGTTCGATTCCCGGCAATGCCCTATTGGGGTGTTGGGGCTCTTCACTATGGGTAATCACCGCCAGGCAGCTATGGGGCTAAGCTAGCTTGCGGAGTTGCAATACTCCGGCGGATGGGAGGTCCGTGCAACTACCCCCCCCCCCCCCCCCCCCAACTTGTACATTTATTACTTGTACAAGTTTTACACTCAGTATCCACATTATCGGATATTTTAAACATCAACAAAAATAAAATAGATATTACTTGTTTTTTTTTAATTAACAAAAAGGTTAACACACGTTATATATCATTCTAACATGGGGCTTAACACATGTTATACATGAACACATGTCAGGTTACATCATGGTGTTCTGTTACAGCATGAACCACTAACATATGTTATAAATGAATAAACAGTTCTTTCCCAAATGATGTGACTTATTCAATGTCCCCGCATTAACGTCGCCTACATCCATCCAGCTTGTCAATTGAATATCTTTTATGGATCTGTTTCTGTAAACCAACACATGTTATATAACAGTCTAATAGGGGGCTTAGCACATGTTATGGGTCTGAGTCTGTGAATCAAGCAACCCAACAAAAAAACACTTACTGTTCAGATCAAAAACCCAAACAAGCAACCCAAACCAACAAAAAATCAGCTACTATTAAGATCAAAAGCCCCTAACAAGTAACCAAACCAACATAAAAACCCGTTCAAAATCTCATCCTAAAGTTTTTTTATTTATTCAAGAACACTTACCAGATCTAGAACCATCCGATGAACACGAAGAAGATCTTCAAACCTTCTTCTCATACACACACTCTCGTGCGTGTGTCTTTGTGATAAAGATTGTTGTTTCTCTATCTAAAACATCAACTTTCTCTCTCTAAAAACATTCATCTTGTCATCGTTCTCTCTCTAAAACAACATACTTCAAACTTCTTCTCTCTTACACACTTGTATGTGTGTTCTTGGTGTTATAGATGAACATGATGAAGATTGTTGTTTCTCTCTCTAAAACAAAAATTCATCTCTCTAAAAACTTTTGTCCTGCCATCATTCTCTCTCTATAAGATCTGGGATTAGTGTTTGTTGAAATCATTTTTAGATCTTGGATATTTGAATTCTGAAATTAGATCATCTTCTTCTTGTTCTTCTTCACGTTTGTGGGGGGGGGGGAGGAAAGAGAAGGAGGTAAGAGAAAGAGAAAGAGTTGGTGATTTGATGGTTCGGGAAAGTCACTTTCAATTTTCAATAAAGCACAAAAAGTACCTTTTTTCACTACCCAAATTGCCCTTTAGTTGTACTAGAAAGTAATATAAGAATTATTTAAAAACTAATATTTACCTAAAAATAGGAGAACCATTGATCTACTTAGATGAAATATAATCAATGGTTCATATTGGGTTTTCATAGTTTTTTTTTAAAAAAATGGGGTTTTTCATATAGCCCTTCCCTATATATATATATATATATATATATATATATATATATATATATATATATATATATATATATATATATATATGTAACCTTAAACCTTTATGTATATAAACTTCGCGTAGCCGAAATAATAATCTTGCGTCTGGTGGATAATTATTAAAATAATTCTATAGTTATACGCTTGTTGGGATCGGCTTCATTTGTTTGTTATCGAAATGGTTCGGATAATGTTATTTTCTACGATCGTGCGATATCGCGTCGTATTCTGCTTTGACGTTTGAAATAAATATAAATGTAAATAACTATATATGTTTTACATAATTTTCAAAAACTAGACGTTTGAAATAAATATGAATAGCTATATTTATTTTATATAAGTTTTCCGAGTTTCGTTATCTTGTAAACCGTGTTTGTCGAAACGTTATCAACTTGTTTTGTGAGTTATAAAATGTGGTAAAAAATAAGTGTACACCTATATTTATTTTTATAAAATACTTCGAATCCGATAGGTTTCGTTTTTATAATAAAACAAGTTTCGTATTACGGATTTTTACAAAAAACGGGAAGAGTGTGACGTACTAGGATCCAGCCACTAATCACATTAAACTATAACAAGATATTAAATAAAATATTTCATTTATTTCATAACATAGTTTCAAATCATAACTTAAAATCAGAACGTTCAGCGGAAGCATAATGTAATTCGTTATTCAATTGTTTCAAAACAAGTGTACGAAACCAAAGAACATGTATCCAAGAGACTCGACCCATGACCACTCCAGCACTCCCAGATATTAAGTTCCACATCCATGAATCTAACGTCCTGCAAGCATGCAGACAAGTGTGTCAGACGATGCTGGTGAGTTCAAAGTTTGTTAACACGTTTAGTTACGAGATATGAGTTTAAAACATTTCAGATTACCGCAGATGGCTCCAGATTATTTGCCCTTCCCCAATGCTCTATCAAACATTGGTCGAGTGGTTAAGGTAATTAGTTCACGCCCGTCCTCGCTGGTACGGTGTGAGGGTGCCAAACCTAATAGCGCTATCAACTAATAACCCTGTTGCCTCCCCGGAAACCAATTCGGTATATGATGGGACTTAAATGATAGATATGAGTGTGTTAACCAACATCCCGAGTTTAACATTCCAGTCAAAGCCAATATCCCAGTATTCCTCCCTGGAATACCTACCAGATGTCCCTCCCCAGGACGCATGCTTGAAAAAGAGCAGTGAACTCACCTTAGATTTCCGCGGTATATTAAGTTACCTGTTCCAGTTAGTCAACCAACCCTACCGTGGTTACCAATAACATCAGTTTCATAATCAACTAGGTCACGTAATTCACACAGATTGTATTCATCACAAAGATCATTGTATAACATGTACCAAGTACCTCGTTCCCATACAAGTCCATATCCCATGTGAATGTCACATAACAACACACAACAGGTGAGTGTTCTAATTACACAAGTCAATCAGGTTTCTCATTCATAACCAACATTGTTATCATGTATCAAATAATATTCATAAAACAAATATCCATTATCATATTCAACATACACAGTTTCACTGTACTGCCCATTAACTCCTATACAGCATCCTTACGAAGAATCAATCTTTGTGGGATGTCTTCACGGCGAAGATCCCATATGAAGAAGGATTATCCTTTGTCGGAGTTAAGTTTGGCGAAGAATCCCTCAGCGAAGAATCATTCTTCGTCGAGGACCAGTCAATGAAGAGTTACATCCTTCGTCGTTGCACCTTAACACATTCCACAAACAGATCACATTCCACAAACAGATCACATAACATATATCAACAGTCTGTTATCCTTGTTCATACAACCCTAATTGGCAGCCGTTAACATCATATCAATACGATCAATGTGCACATGAATTCTAATCATCGCCTATCAGTTTCATCGTGATCCAGGTTTTAAACAAATCAATATCACATTAGTTATCATCATCAGTAGTCCAACAAGGCCCTAACTAATATTTAATCAATTCCAATAGATAAAGACCTCCTGTAATCGTTCAACCAATCCGTGGCAAATCATTATAATTCAATTCCCATACCCTAGTAGCATATGTATGACAGTCTTTCTAATCGACATAAATCCACTGCACAACAGATTATGTATGGATCCCTAAACTCCATACGGTCACAACATATCATATAACAATTTCACACGAAATCAAGAATAGTATAATCAAGAGTTTAAACAACGTGAAACTACCAACCTCGAGATGGTGAAGTCGGGTGTTAGAATGGTGCCAAGTAAGGCACAAAACAACTCGATCGAAGGAGAAGATGCCTCGAAGAGATAACTGCCGTCGCTAGTTTGGGAAGAGTCTAGGGTTTGCATCCTGAATGTTTTGCAAAAACTCCAAATATACGCACACGAGGAGGCTGAGCCTAGGACGTCTTGGGCTCGAGGGATAGACTGGGCCAACAGCCCCTTTTGGCGAAATGTCTCCCTCGACGAAGATCATTCTTCGTCGTGGAGTGCTTTGGCAAAGACACCTTCTCGGCGAAGAGTCAGTTGTGACAAAGAATCAGCCTTCCTCGAAGGTTTATTGTGGCGAAGGATTATTCTTCGTCGAGTGCAAACAGGGTTAAACATAATTATGTTTTGACTAAACAGTACACCATACTTAAGTTCCCGCGTAACACCCAAACGTAACAACACTTTAATCATTCAAATGTCATGCACAAGATACAACATAAAATGAATTGTGAAACAAGTGATGCGTAGATGAAGGACCTTGAGATCTCGGGTTGTCACATCATCCCCAACTTGAAAGAAATTTCGTCCCGAAATTTAATAAGTAACCCAAAGCAGCCAGGCGATAGATCAGGATGACTGTGGATTTTCCTCTGGTGCCATATCATCCCCAACTTGAATGGGAATTTCATCCCGAAATTCAACAGTCACGTTAGGATTAGATTCCGCAATTCTGTACAGTTGAAGGTACTTGAGCTTCGTCTGATCCTCGCGTTCCCACGTGGGCTCTTGTCCACGTCTAGAGCTCTAATGAACTCTCTCAATTGGGAATCAGATATGTCTATGAATCGTAACTTTCCGGTTCATGATTTCGATAGATTCCTCAACCAAAAGCAACTTATCATCAATCTATGGTTCTTGTAAGGTGACCGCGAGTGTTTCGTCGGACAAACGATCTTCGGATTTGGGACATGAGCAATAACGTGAACGTTGCCCTATTTACGAGATAACTCGAGTTTGTAAGCCACCTTGCCGATTCTCTCCAGAATTATGAATGGCCCAACGTAACGTGATTTTAGTTTGTTGCGCTTCCCAAAGCGCACCACACCACCCCCAGGGTGAAACTTCCAACATAACATGATTGCCTTCTGCGAATATTAAGGGTTCCCTACACTTGATGGCTTTTCTAACGGTCATGCACTGCCGCCATACAATTTCCAATCTAAACAATCTTCTCAAGAGTTTCGATTACAAGTCCTGGACCTGTGATTAGGTTGTCACCCACCTCAGCCTAACAGGGAGATCGACATTGTCGTCCAAACAATGCCTCGAACAGAGCTGCCTGAATAATAGTTTGGTAACTGTTGTTGTAGGAAACTCTATCAAAGGTAAATTTCTTTCCAAACCTTAACCCAAGTCGATCACACATGCTCGCAGCATGTCTTTGAGTGTCTGGATGGTTCGTTCACTCTAACCATCTTTCTAAGGGTGATAAGCAGTACTCATGTCGAGACGTGAGCCACAGGATTTGTGTGCTGCCTGCCAAAAGTTCAGGTATAAATGTGGATCACAATAAGACGTAATAGAATTTGGCACCTCGTGCCTAGAAGCCGCCTCTCTCAGAGGAATATCCACAAGCTGTGAAGACTCGTCAGTTCCCATGATTGCAAGAAAATGTGTTGGTTACGTGAGACAATCAACGATCATCCAAGTGCTAATGTTTCCGTTTCGAGTGTTAGGTAGAGCGGTGACAAAAGTCCATGGCAGTCTGTTCCCATTTCCACATGGATGTTTCTGGTTGCTGACACCAACCAGAAGGTCTCTGATATTCCATCTTGACTTTCGCACTAGTCAAACATCGTTCACATACATTACTATGTGGGCCTTCATTCCCGGTCACCAGTACAAGATTTATAGATCCCAATACATCCTATCCAAAAGCCCAACACAAGTTCCCTAAGGTTGCCGTATAGTGGGACCCACATTCGCCCCATAAAATAGCGAATGTTGTCCGATGTTGCCAAAAGTTACTTCTCCATGCCCCGCATGGATTCAACTTGAAAATTCTCTTCCTTCAGTGCTTCGGTTTAACAGGGCGTATCTGATTGGGTAGGTTAGAGTCGGTGGTGAGCTGCAAAGCTCGTATGCGTTTAGGTTCCATATTCGTAATCGTTCGAGAGTTCCATCCAGCGACGCTGTTGCATGCTTAACTCTTGTGTTGAAGGTCCTTGTGATCGGTCTAAATAGCGCTTGGGTATGGTACATGTAATGCCTCCAGATATATCATGCAAAGGCCATGGCTTCCACCACTAGTTGAGAGACGTAAGCTATCACATTCTCGCATTGCATCGGCACGCAACCGAGACCCTAAGTTGAAACAACGCGGTACTTTACCAGATCGCTTGTACCATCAAGTAAGGACAATACGCAGGGCTTTGCAAAGTTTAGTTCCAAGCTGAAGTGACATTCTCCTGTTTTGTCTTTCATGAACACGCGGCTCCCTACTGTGTGGAGCGATAAAACCCCTTGATGAATCTGTGACTGTACGTAGCGAAACCAAGAAATTGCCGCACCTCTGAAGGACTCTTTGGTGTCAATCATTTTCTGATAGGATGGATCTTAGCGGGATCCACTTGTATTCCCAATTTGTTGAATATTTGACGAAGGAAGTGCACTTCTCGAGTCCAGATGCCACACCTAGACCGTTCTTCACGTGAAGCTGCTCCTCCCCCAGGAGCCCTAAGGTGAGATACAAGTGCCGTCCACGGTGTCCCTTTCTCCTGGAAATGGTTCAAAACATCATCAATAAACATGGTTCATGAGTTCGGCCAGATAAGATTTACACATACGACTCATGTGATTCATAAAGCTGCTGGTGTGTTAGATAACTTGAATGACCTGGGCAGGAAATCATAATGGTCGTACTGCATTTGAATTGTCATTTTAGGAACATCCTTCCCTTGGACTTCCTCCTGATGGTATTCTGATCTTTAGCCAAATTTCGTATAGGAGCTTGACCCTCGCAACTGGTCAACAGATTGCCAATACGTGGTCGAGGCTAATGGTTCTTGACAGTCACCTTGTTAAGTCCTCGATAATCAGTACACATATGAAAAGGCTCGTCTTTCTTCTTCACAACAGAACTGGGGCTCCCAAGGCAAAGAACTGGGTCGGATAAAACCTCTATCCAATAGTTCTTGGAGTTGGTTAGACAGTTCTTGCAACTCTCCTAGTGCAAGACGGTAAGGAGTACGAGTAATCAGGGCTACCCCTGGCATGTGATCAAGGTGAGATTCCACCTAATAGTTGTGGATGTAAACCTGATAGTTCCTCGGTTAGCACTTTGGGAGAAATCATAGACAATTGGTGGATCCTCGATCCACTTTTCCTTAGCCTTAGTATTAGTAACGAGTGCTAACATAGCGGGGTAATCCCTCCGTAGACACTTCTGAGCTTTCATAGCTGAAATGACGCCAACCTTTGCACCACTCTGACACTCTAGACAGGCAATGATTCTCCTCTAGAGAGAGGGATACACAAAATTTTCTCCTAACAGAGCATATCAGCGCGATACCTGGATAACCGGTCCACACTAACTATTGCTTCGAAACTATCAAGGGTAATGGGAGGAAGGTCGATATCGAACACTTGACCCGCAAGGTCGAGTTTGCATCCCAACGAACATGGGAGGCTTCAATTGACTTGCCATCGGCCGAATCTACAAAAGGTTTGGTCTCTAGAAATGTTGGTGTCCAACCAAACAGGGGAAAAAGTTAATCAAAAAATGTACAAGTCACTATGCTGTTATCATACCTGGCGTCACCCGTGCCAGTCATAAGTACTCCTCCACAAGCACCATTTTCACCGTCGTTGTTGTAGGATCGAATTTGGACCCAATTGAGTCTATCAGAAGAACTATTCCTGATTTGAACGGCGGAAACAGACAAATCAGGTTCAATTCACCGAGTATTCACTTTCAACTGTTGATTCTATTGATTTGGATGACATTTACAATCGACTCAACACTTCGGCAGCACTTCGTGGCTCACCGGAAGACAATCACCCTAACAACTATGTGATTTCACTCCAACTGACACCCTATATATAGACTGTCTGATTCCGTGCGGAATCAGCATTACATGTACGAGCGAAATCAGATGTTACACTTTCGGGCGGAATCAGGCTCTAAATGTTACGAGCGGAATCAGGATTATAGGGGGTTTCGCTCCAAATGACAAGATGTCATTTGGGGCGGAATCACCTTCAAATCCAGTTTCTTGGATTCCGTGCCCTGTTCTAGCCTATACTACGCTTGACTCGATACAAGACGTAGACGACAGACGGATGCACCAACAAACTCCCCCTCGGATGTTGACAGAGTCTTCACTGTCGAGTCTTCGCAACTACAGTCTTTATCAGTCTCTGGACTTTTCTTCGAAGTATTTGACGCTGTAAGTATCCTCAATCTCTATCTCTTCTCTTTCATCTTCAACAAAACTCCTTCTCTCGGATGTTGACGTCTTCAAAATTCATCAGCAACAACATGCACTCCCCCTCAAATGTTGATTCTTGAATCTTGCTTAGGATCGACAAACCTATCTCTAATTCAACCTGCATAAAACTCTACTACAAACATAAGTTTAATGATAAAACATTTAAGCATTCATACACCACTTGTAGATCTTATCACAAACTGATCTATCAATTAGTTTCTGATGAACCACTTGTAAATTTTTAACTTTAATTCTTTCACACTCACCACTCCCAAACCATTTCATCAAGCTTAGCACTTGGAATTTTGAAAATCAGCTTTTCAACTCCAGTTGTCGAAAAAAATTTTAATTTTTCAAAAATTTATGCTAAAACACACTAAAATATTTTTGGGTTTTGTAATAAGAAAAATGTAATGCAGTAAAGAAATATTTACATAAAATATTTTTGTGAGTTTGTGTAAGAGGATCATATCAGTTATAGAGACAAGTCACTAACACCGTTAGGCTTGATTTCATTTTAAGCTCTAAACAATTCACCTAGATTGTCAGTATGTTTGTCCTCTTAAATTATCACAGAAACTTCAATTGTTTCGAGATACGCTATTAGTGTCTTAATTACTTAAGCTTATTTGTGTGTCCCACCACTTGAATATACTCTCGTATCCAGATCTCAATATTCAGTCTTACAGGTGAGTATACCACAGATGATATCTGTAAAGGGGTTAAATTGAGAGGGCCGTGCGAGCTCAGGTCGATACTTCCGTATACGCAAAGAGATGACGGCTTCGGCTTTTGGTGTGTCCCCTTTAGAGGATCTTATGTTACAACAGCAGTGACTATCAATTTTATTGTTTAATCAACTTGCTGAGGGCAGTGCTATGTTTCAAGCATTTGTGGAAAGTATTATCCGGGGACTAGGTCAGTATTTCCATACAGCAGAAGTCCCGGGATAATACCCCAGATATCACTGAGCATAAAGACCTAGTATCTCAGAATAAGGGATCTTTCAAACAAGATTTCAGGGGTTACCTATATATCCAAGAAGTTGTTACCCACAGAATAAGCAAGTTTGAATTTTTAGGTTTATATCTTGTCACAATCTACTAAATGTGCAAAAACTACTGGCATATCCACAGTGAGATTGTTTATCACATTTTAACTTTCCATTTCTTTAGCATGTTGTGACATTCCACTAATGTACTATCATTTCCTCTTTTATACAACACAACTCATTTTTGAATTTTATCATGTTTTTGGCTTTTTCAAATTTTCTAATGTTTTTGGATTTTCTAAAATTTTCTACTCCCCCTAAAATGCAAACACATTAAGAAAAAAAAAATTAAAACAAACTATACAGGAACTTGACAACTGATATCAAATTGCCTCAATTCGTCATTCACTTGGCATAAACAATCAGAACTCCCCCTATCAACAAACTATTTTCCCATTTAGATTTCAAAACACATAAGTTTGTTTTAATCAAAATGGTTCTTCTGGAAAATAAGTTTAGTTGATTTTACCACTTGTAGGTATACTATTTGTATGTTCGGGGATGTAGTTCATCATATTGTCTTTCAATCAATTGTAGGAAAATGCAAGTACAAATTAATGTCCTTGATTTACCATATGCAAGTATGCACAATCAAATCTCCTAACCACTTGTAAGTAAAACACAAACAAACCTTTTTACCGTTTGTACGATGACATTACCGAATAAATCTTCTCAAGAAAGATGCCGATACCTACTCCTCGCTTGCCAACCTGGGAGCTCCGGCAAGTCAGGTTTTTCATTTAAAGAAAATATCCACCCAAGCCTGACCAGCCTTGGGTGTCACCGAGTCATCAACACTCGGTTTCTTACCTCCTCTTTTCTTCTCATAAAACTCTTTAACCCCTTTGACTTTTCGGTCAATCATCTTACCAAAGATATGTTTTACCTTGGGGTTAAAGACTTTCTCAGCATCAAAATCCTGTTTGTCAGAATAAAATTGGTTAGAAATTTCAACTTTACCAATTTTCTTCTAATAACTTTCAGCCCGAAGTGATGGAAAATTCTCATCATCCACCATCGGCACTGACTTCTCAGCTTTCAACATAGCTTCACATTTTGAAACAACATGTGGCTCAACTGACTTTATGGAGTCAGTTTCAACACCAGAAGATAGCTCCTCTGATTTTGACTTATCAGAATCATCACTAGAGCTTTCAACAGCTTTCTTAACAACCCATTTTTGGTTGTCAGATTTAGTTCTCTTCTTGTAAAACTTGTTTGAACATTCACCAATTTCAAAATTTGAATTTTTGAATAGTTTGGTTCGATCAATTGGTGGTTCAAACTCAACTACTTTCTCTTTCAGTTTACGAGAAACCCCCTGTTTTGGTGCTAGGCAATATGTCCAACAGTGTTGCATTGGTAACAGGTTCTCGTATCTTTCTTTTGCTCAGTCATCTTCTTCATTTCATCTTGCTTCTTTGCAAGAAACTCATTGTTTGACTGCCTCCAGAATGCTTTCTTTTCTTCTTCTTTAGATGATGTTCCTGAAACAAATGTCATCTTGGATTTAAAATCACGAATATATTTTTCATTTTTCTGTTTTTCTGTTGGAGTAAAACCTAAACCTTTCTTTTTGAAATTACCGTTATGGTTTGGTTTCTTTTGAAAACCAGAACCAGAACTCTAACCTTTTTTCTTGTTTAGTCTTTGTTGAACTCTTGAGGTGTATTTTTTAGGTTTTTCATTAAGATGTAAATCTTTTATTTCAGAAATATTAATTTTTGTGAGTTTGAAAACCTTTTTAATCAATTCAGTTTTGACACCTCTTATTGGAAATTCCTCATCAGAATATAATTTGTCAGAATCATTCAAAGTGTAAGCAACTTTAAACGGTTCATCATCCAAATTAGATTTTGATAACAGGAATTTTCTATCATAAACTATTTTGTCCTATTTTTCTGTTTGACCCGGAGTGCTGGACTCAGACTTTGACTCTGACATCGACTCCGACTTAGACTCCTCAGTTTCATCGTTATCTAACACATGATCCACTACTTTCTTCATCAATTGAGATTGTTGATCAGTGTCAGACGATGTAAACACAACATCAATACTATCTGGCAAGTTTACTGACGACTCCGACTCCCACTGTAAATTTGTTGCCTTTTTGACTCTTTCATAATTTGGATTTCTAGCCAAATATCCATTTTCCAGCGGGGGTGGACACTTGTTGTAACTGACACCTTGTTTCTTACTAGATGCCGTCTCTTAAGTGTCTTTCTTCTTTTTAGTCCTTTTTGTAGGATCGTTATTGACGATCAATTGAGTCAATCAGAGCTAAACACCACTTTTTATGCAGCGGAAATACACAAACAGCTTGAATCAAAGTAGAATTGAGTAGAAACAGAATGCGGATTACTTTAAACACGTTTTCTCACTTATACTTCTCAGAAAAATTCGACAGCAGTTCGGCAACACGGTCAACATTCAGATACAAAATGAGAAAACAACAAGACTATATATAGGAGTCTGATTTCGCTCCGAATGGCATTGTGTCATTTCGGGCGAAATCAGAAACAAGTGATTTCGCTCCTAATGACATAATGTCATTAGGAGCGGAATCAAGACATTAAACCACAAAACTTTCAAACAGCCCCCTATACTATATATAATTAGCATTTCTGACCCCTAGACCCTATACAAGCTTGACTAAGACTAAGACGCAGGCTTTAGACATTCGTGCACCAACAAACTCCCCCTTGGATATAGCCGCAGTCTTCAGTCTTGTCTTTGGGTCTTCAGAGTGACTTGAACGTTTCTTCACGCTGCTTAGGCTTCTTCCTTAGCAAATTTCTCACTCTGTCATTCTCTTTCTTTTTCTCTTATCCTCTTCGGCCTGTTGCCTCATCCATTTTCCTCTGTTTGCTTCCAGCTTCTTGCGTTCACGCTCTGCTTTCTTTCTTTCCTTTTCTTCAAGCTTCCACCATTTAGAGTTCCATTTATTTTCAGAATTAATGCCTTTCTAAAAACAAATAGATACGACTTGTTGGAACTGCATAGCTTGTTCACGGTCTTCTGACTGAAAATGGATCTTATTGATGAATAGACATTCAATATCCTTGGCCGAACAATTGACTAACCACATCGGGTCATAAACATGTATAACTCTTATTTCACTTCCTGCTCGATAAGTAATGATAGCCTCAGTCGAGATGCAACTGTATACCCAGCCCAAAAAGCCTTCATAAAAATCATGCTCCATCTTCGGCACTGGTATATTTTTCATCGTCTTCGGCTTTTTAACATTAAGGATAGTTTCTTCAACCCCTGTTACCGGATCTACCCTCTTCACTCTCTTTGGGTAATGCGGCTTCCAGTGTCTAAAATCCTTTAACGACTCAAACTTTATGTACCCCCACATTGCAACATCATTCTTGCGTACTGGATACCCTAAAGTTCTTACTTTTGACAGCTCCTCCACATCCCACCATGGTAATGACATTATATCATATAAACGTTCAAAGTATTGCACTCCAAACTCCCTTCTGATAGCATATGCATTAACATGAGGCAGGAAACCCCAGCTAATGATGTCACCAAGTGAAATGCTTCGATCTCTCTGATAGAACTTCAACGACTTTTTGAATTTTCTCTCGTGACTATCTTTAAACCATTTCTGTCGTTCTTCTTTCTACATATCCTTAGGAGTACCATCGAAATTTTTGTCTTTTAAGATCTCAGCGACTTTCCTTCTTAACTCGTCTCTATTCTCTTCTGTAAAGAACTCCATCAGCGTAGGATACCGAGAAGTATCTTCACTTACATTCTCATTATCTGTGGAATCCTCAACCTCAACCCTGTCGTACATGTCAGCATCTTCTACATACTTATACTCGTATTCTGGTTGGTGGTTGATGTCGAATGCATTTAATTCTTCCTCAAAATCAAATTTGAAATCAGGATCCACCATACGTGTCATTTCTTTAATCTTTTCCAATGTATACGTATGAAAGTGTTCACCTTCTTCCCTATAAGTATCCAATCTCAAAACTAACTTTTCAACATGTTCAACATTTTGAGCATCACCAGACTCCCCCTTTCCTTCAGCTCCCCCTGACTCTTCATTCACAGAATCATTCAGAAAATCATCAAAAGTTCTTTCATTGAAAGCTTCAGTCACTTTCATTCCCATACCACCCTGATCATCATCATCGTCATTATCAGAACTATGACTGCTAGCCGAAAAGACTTTCTCATCATCGTCATCTTCTTCGTCATCACCCTCTTCTTCATCACCCTCTTCATCGTCATCCTCCTCATCATCTTCCTCATCGTCATCAGTAGCAAGATCTTCTAGAGTTACAGGCTCTTCGAAGATTGCTGATACGGAAGATATGGGTACTAGATTTTCAATCACTAAGGATGGAACAATTGATTTCTCAACAACTGCCACACTGCTTTCAGCACCCTTACCCTTATCTTTCATCTGTTCGTCAATCTCAGCTTGGCGTTTTGCCCTAAGCTCTTCAACTTGTATCTCTTCGAATCTTTGTTCAATTGACGTTCCGGGCATATTCTCCACTACTTTATTCAACATGTAGAAATCATGCTCTTTCAATGCCTTTGCAGCCTCAAGCTCTTTGTTTTTCATCTCGAAATATTTGTTCTGTTCATCTCTGAGAGCCTTTTCTTCTTCCAACTCAGCCACTCGCACTTTCAGAAAATCAATTTCACTTTTGATCAGTATCAATCTTCTTTAACAAGGCTTTGTTGTCAGACTCTAATTTCTTCACACGCATTTCGAGAATCTTTTCACGTTCAGCAACTTTCTTGCTTTCTGCTGCAATAACTTTGTTTTCATTCAACACTTCATCCATCTTCTTCTCTAACTTCTTAACTTGTTCATCGTTTGCAAAGCCAAAATCTCCAATATCTTCAAGATTATCCGGAGGAATGTGCAGACCTCTGTGGCCAGAAGAACCAGGAGTTAGTTGAATTTGAGTGAGTGGTGGTGTTTGAAATATTTCTTGAGATGTGAGCAAGGTTTGCTGTTGTGGTGGTGAGAGATGTAGTGGTGAAAGATGTATTGGTGATGGTTGTCTGGGTGGAGTAAGTTGTTTTGGTGGTGATGGTTGTTGTGGAGGTGTTGGTTTTCATGGAGGTGTTTGATGGGTGGTGATTGTATTGGTGTTGGTTCACGTGGTGGAGTTGATGGTTTGCTGGGTTCTTTGGCTGGTTTCTTCTTCAACACAATCTTCGGCTTTGTAATCTTCGTAGTAACTTTCTTGATTTTCGGGGATACAATCCTTTTCTTTGCACCAGCTTTCTTTTTACCGCTTGAAGGTGATTGAGATTCAGAAACGTGTTCAGGTGATGGGACATAAGCAGCATCATCTTTCTCCTATCTCTTTCTCTTCCTTAACTGCTTTTCTTTCTCTGTAGCTTCTTGAATTCTTCTTAGACGTTCATTCTCATCAATTTCCTCATCTGAAGAACTCGAAGAGCTTGTTGTACTTTTATTGACATCATCACCTTCAACGTCATCAAGTACCTTCTCTTTCTCAACTTCCACATTAACTGCTTGCTCAGATACTAAATCATCAACGTTTAACATTACTTGATCAACATCAGCATACGGATCTTCCTCCGCAGTAACAACCGGCTCATCCACCTTAGGTTCATCAACCAATAACGTCTTTGTCACTTTCTTTTGCTTTTTCTTTGGTTGTGATGAAGACTCCTCACCCTCTTGTGATTTACGGGTGGCCTTTTTGCCTCTTCTCCTCGGTTCTTTGACAAACCAATCATTTCGGGTGGTTTTGAACTCCTCAAGAGTCTTAAGCTCATCAACGTAAGCTGCTTTCTTCATTTCTTCTTCGTTTCTCCAGTTTTGATGATCGAATGGATCAGGATCAACATAATTCGCATCCTTTATAAATCCGAAGAATTCAGCTACTACTTTTGGTTCAGGGTGGTTTGGGTGATATCTCGCAAGCTGCTTTAGAGAATCGTTGCTCATGTGTGACTGAACTAACAAATCATTCTTTAAATCGCGTTCAATCTCTGGATATGCATGATCGATCAGCATCGGCACTAATCTTGGATAAGTCCAAGTTCAACTCTTTGTAGTAATATTTTCGGCCATATAATGAAAGACAATGTGCAAGAAATTATATTTCTTGTTCAGAACTAACGCAGGGACCATGTTCATCTGATAATTGCGCATTGTATCGTAACTTCCCTTGGTATGACTAAGTGACATCAATATACAATCAATAATAAACTTGTAGGGTTTCTGGAATTTTGACTTCAAATAATTTCCAACATTCAATGCACCCTGGTAACCCATCCTGAGCATACAACCCTTTACCATCCATTCTGGAAACTTTGTTGGCGAATCTGCATCGTCCGGAAAATTCACAACCTCACGAATAAGCGCCTCAGTAATCACAATTTCCTTCTTTTCATTATGCACCTTCACAATCTAATGAATTGCTTTGTTTGCTTCATCATACTTTGAATGCTTCCAGAATCGTTTAATATGTGACTTGTACAATGGACGTCGATCAGTCAAAGCCTTTTGAATTGGTATACGACCCATGAACTCCAAAATACTGCTAAACTTAGCCAATTCAGAATTTTTCTTCACATCCAAGTCACAACAGCTGTTGTGAAGTGGATAAAAAATTACACTTGAACCCTGCACATCAAAACACAGAGTCAAACACTTAGAAAAATTTCACCAACAAACAGTCACAAGCGAAATCACATGAAATGATTAATCATTTCAGGCGAAATCACCCAAGAATGTTTGGGGCGAAATCACATGACACCTCAGAAGCGAAATCAGGTTGACACATAGAAGCGGAATCAGGTTAACATATAGGAGCGGAATCACTAAGTTGAATTAGGAGCGGAATCACATTAGGTGACTTAGAAGCGAAATCAGAAAAAGTCACTTAGGAGCGAAATCTTAACATCATCTTTGGGGCGAAATTAGCTTTCTTTTTCAATTACAAGCGGAATCAAAATTACACCATTCAAAACTCAACAGATCAAGAAATTGAAAAGGTTAACATGTTAATATGTTAATTCCGACACTTGGGTTATGTTTTGATTTCAATTTAACCCTAAACATGCCCTAGATCTAAGTTTGCAACACTCACTCATCGTCAATCATGCAATTTGTTCAGATCTATAACAATTTACACACAAATACATGATATACACTTCAAAACGACAACATACATATGATCTATTGTTCAGATTTAACAGTTTTTAACCCTAAAACTAAGTTTCTCACATAACAGATGCCGACGGTTCAAATAATACATGATATAGCCAGATTAGAGCCTAAATCTACCTTGCCCATGATTACTAGATGAGATAATCACAAGATCTGATAAAAATTGGGCAGCAATTCGGTAGGAAAACAAAGAAACTAGGGTTTCGCTCAAGATCGCCGGAGAGAAACACTTAGGAGCGGAATAAGAAAAGTGACGACAGGAGCGGAATCAAGTGGCTTTTATATCCTGTATGATTCCGCTCGAAAATGGTCCATGTGTTCTCTCGAGCGAAATCAGCTTTGAAAGCTACGAGCGGAATCAGCTTCTAAGCAGCCAAGAGCGAAATCAGCCAATTGTTATGAAACATGTGTTTTCGAGCGAAATCAGAAACATTATTTACAAAATTTTAAATTTTTAGTCTTTTCTGATTGATCACCGACACACCCAGTTAACCAAGTCCAAGTTAATGACCTTGGTCAACTGTTTGACCTACCAAGTCCAAGTTAATGACCTTGGTTGACCAGATTATGAAGTATGCTGATGTTTCGATCTAAAAATAGTTCAAATTAATGAACTTTCGAACATTTTGAGCCTTCAAACACTTTTTCAATTTATCAAACAATGTACCAATCACATTTTAGCATCTCCTGCTTACCCAACCCTCATCAAACAGACATGATCTGCACAAGGCTTTGATCGTCTGATTCCCAACGTCAGTTGTCGAAAATAAGATGAAAAATAAAATCTTTTTGGATTTTTAACAGAATAAACTGAAATATGTACACACAATCTTTTTGTGAGCATGTTAGGGGATCATATCAGCATTTGACAAGACACAAGCACCGTTAAGCTACTATTTCATACCAAGCTTTAAACAATTTGCATAGATTGCCGATATACTGATCCTCGTAAATTTTCACAGAACTTTCAATCTATTCGGGATACAGAATTAATGTTTTAAGACTTAAACCTTTACATGTGTCCCACCTTAGTATATACTCCCGTATCCAGATCCCAATATTCAGTCTTACAGGTGAGTATACCTAGATGATATCTGTAATGGGGTGAATTGCGAGGGCCGTAAGAGCTCAGGTCGATACTTCCGTATACGCAGAGAGATGACGGCTTCGACTTTTCGGTGGGTCCGCTTTGGGGATCTTCTTTACAACAGCACATGATTATCATTTTGCAATGTTTAATCATTTTTTATGCTGAGGGGAGGCTTTACAAGTAAAGCACATGCGTAAAGTATTATCCGGGGACTAGGTCAGTATTTCCATACAGCAGAAGTCCCGGGATAATACCCCAGATATCACTAAGCATAAAGACCTGGTATCTCAGAATAGGGGACCTTTTAAACGAGATTTCGGGGGTTACCCATATATCCTGGAGGTGTTCCCCACGTAAAAGCAAGTAAATTTTAGATTTATATCCCAAACTGATCTACGGATTTTGCAAAAACCTATCGGCACATCTTTAGCGAGACTGCTTAATTTCATTTTAAACGTTACATTTCTTTAGCGTACTGTGTCCGTCTAGCTGATGTACTATCATTTCCCCTATTTTACACAAACTCTTTTTGAAGTTTTCTAATGTTTTTGGATTTTTGTATTTTATCATGTTTTTTGTATTTTTCTGCAAATTTCTCCCCCTAAAAAGAAAAACATATTTTTGTGTTTTTGTTTTTATCAAAAAACAGAAAAACAAAACTGTACAGAAAATTTGACAACACGACATGGTTCACGTCTGATCGCCGCCCTCCTCGGCTTCATATTCTACTACCCTCCCAGAACTCAGATTTTTTAACCCATTCAATTTTAGAAGATAGCAAAATCTCTTTTTGTCAAAGGGTTTTGTATAAAAATCAGCTTTCTGATCATCGGTGTGTATGTGCTCAATCCGGATTATCTTCTTCTCGTGACAATCACGGATGAAGTGGTGACGGATTTCGATATGTTTCGTTTTTGAATGGTGAACCGGGTTTTTAGTGATGTTTGTTGGACCGTTTTGCGACCCGAAAAGTCAGCCGAGACAGTTCATCATCACATATAAAGGCGGAATCAGTATATATGACGTTACAACAGCTTGTCTTTCAATTCCACTGCTTTTATTGCTTTCTAAGTAAATTTTGACAGAGTTTCACTCCAGAGCACATACATCCGTTTCTTAGATCCGCTCAAATGAACCCCCATATATAGACTAGGTGGGTTCGCTCATATGGACAGCCATATGAGCGGACTTGTTACAATGACGAATAAGTGAACCTAAATCAGACCCTATGAGCGGACCTATTAACATATTGTACACATAAGCGAACCTACATCGTACAATACCTATTTTGACATTTAAGACCCTCTGTTGACCTATCTTGACCTAAGACTTCATGTAGACGCAGTCAACAGACATCCTATGCATCAACAGACTCCCCCTTGGATGTTGACGTAGTCTTTATCAGTCTTCAGATCCTGAGTCTTCGGTCTTGGTCTTTTCTCCAACTCTGTCTTCTCCTCGTAAGCATTCTTCACAGGTTCCAGTATTAACACCTGGCTCTGACTTCCATCTTCCCTATAGCAGTTGATCCAGACTCCCCCTTTCACAGACTCTCCCTCTCAGTATGCTGGGATCTGAGATATCTGGTTCAAGTTTTGACAATTTGCCTCCGTTGGGAATAATGAAGTCTCCAAACCTGTTACTCAACCAATAACATTACGATCTATCTCTTCTAACAATAAACACAAATTCAATCAGTTTTAGAAATCCACTCAAGTCTTCAAGTTCATGTAAATGACCCTGATCACTTGATTAATCTACCAAGTTCAATTTAATGACCCTGGTTGATCTTTTGACGAATCAAACTGATTTAGTAAAAACATTTTCAATTTGTTTTCTGAAAATAACAAGTATCAAATTAATGAACTTGTTTTGTGACATAGAAAACAATCAAACTTCCAACAATGTAAGCTCTCATCATTCTTCAGCTCAGAATCTTCTGCATCTGCTTCATCTTTCTAGAATCCGACAATCAACTTTCCACTCTGGTTTGTCTAAAATAAAGCAGAAATAAAATCTTTTTGGATTTTTAATGTGATCTAAACTAAGAAATGAAATAACAGAAAACTTAAATTGCAGAAAGTAAACTATTTACAAGTTTATTTTTGGCGAGCGTGTCAGGGAATCATATCAGCTTTTCAGACAAATTACAAGTACCATTAAGCTACATTACATACTCAGACTTAAACAATTCACCTAGATTGTCGATATACTGATCCATCTTAAATTCTCACACAAACTTCAATCTATTCAGGATACAGTTTAAGTGTCTTAAGAACTTAGATCAATTCATGTGTCCCATCTCTTGAATATACTCCCGTATCCAGAATCCCAGATATTCAGTCTTACAGGTGAGTATACCACAGATGATATCTGTAAGGGGTTAGGTGCGAAACCGTGAGAGCTCAGGTCAGAACTTCCGTTCAGCAGAGAGATGACGGCTCGACTTTTGGTGTGTCCCCTTTAGAGGATCTTTTAGCATTACAACAGCAGCGACTATCAATTTTATTGTTTCATCAGCATGCTGAGGGCGATGCTATGTTTCAAGCATTTTGCATAAAGTATTATTCGGGGACTAGGTCAGTACTTCCATACAGCAGAAGTCCCGGAATAATACCCCAGATATCACTGAGTATAAAGACCTAGTATCTCAGAATATGGGACCTTTCAAACAAGATTTCAGGGGTTACCTATATATCCAAGTAGTGTTCCCCACGAATTTCACAAGTTTGAAATTTTAGGTTTATATCCTGAATAAATCTACTAAATGTACGAAAACCTATCGACACATCGTTAGTGAGACTGTTTAAATCTTTTTGACTTTCCAAATCTTTAGCATACTTTAATTGTCTAGCTGATGTACAATCATTTTCCCTATATACACAAGCTCTTTTTCAATTTTATCATGTTTTTGGATTTTTGCATTTTTTTACTGTTTTTGTATTTTCTGAAAATAAACTATGTACAACTATTTATCTCCCCCTAAATACCAAAACACGTAAAAAATCGACAAACCATCGCAGATTGTTTCTCGTCTTCATCCGCAACAGTACTCTCATCAACGCTCACAATTCCATCCGACACCGAAAGCAATTTCATACCATTAAGTTTTAACAAATATTAAAACCGATTTTTATCAAAAGCTTTGGTATGCAAATCAGCTTTTTGTTCGTCAGTGTGGATTTTCTCAATTCGTATCAACTTTTTCTCGAAGCAATCGCGAATAAAGTGATGACGAATCTCTATATGTTTAGTTTTAGCGTGATGTACTGGATTTTTAGTAATATTAATTGCGGCCTCATTATCAACAAACATAGGTGTGTTAAGAAACTGCAAACCGTAGTCGCGCATCTGTTGCTGTATCCACAGGATCTGAGAGCAGCAATTGCTAGCAGAAACATACTCCGCTTCACATGTAGATAGCGCCACAGATGTTTGTTTCTTACACTGCCAGGTAACCAATCTAGGACCAAAGAACTGGCATCCTGCAGTTGTTGATTTCGCGTTGACATTGCAGCATCCGAAATCTGAATTGGAATACCCTTCGAGCATCAAATCGCCCTTCCTAGGATACCATAACCCCAATGACGGAGTACCTTTCAGGTAACGTAATATCCTTTTGACAATAATCATGTGCGACGCTCTCGGGTTAGACTGAAATCTTGCTGCGAGGCACGTTGGGTACATGATATCAGGACGTGAAGCAGTCAGATACATCAAAGAACCTATCATGGAACGGTAGAACGTTTCATCAGCCCTGTCTCCGGTGAGATCTGGGTGAATCCCATGATTAGTCGCAAGTGGGGTAGCAGCTGGAGTAGAACTTGACATTCCAAATTTCTCTAGAATATCATGCACGTACTTCGTTTGATGAATGAAAATTCCCTCAAGTAGTTGTTCAACTTGTAGACCCAGAAAGAATTTCATCTCCCCCATTGATGACATTTCGAATTTCTGCTTCATCACCTGTTCGAAATCTTTGCACAATTTCTCATTCGTTGAACCAAAAATTATATCGTCCACATAAATTTGTACTATCAGAAGATGACCATCAACGACTTTAGTGAAGAGAGTGGCATCCACTTTTCCATGAATGAACTGGTTAGCGAGTAGGTGTTGAGACAAAGTCTCGTACCAGGCTCTCGGTGCCTGATGTAGACCGTACAACGCTTTGTCCAGCAGATAAACTTTGTTCTTGTGGATTGGGTCAGTAAAGCCCGGCGGCTGACCAACATAAACCTCCTCTTTGACCTTCCCATAAAGAAACGCTGACTTTACATCCAACTGATATACTTTGAAATTCTTCCAAGACGCAAATGCTAGGAAAATTCTGATAGCCTCTAGTCGTGCGACAGGAGCATAGACTTCTGTAAAATCAATCCCCTCCTGTTGACTAAAGCCCTGAACAACGAGTCGAGCTTTGTTCCTTACAACCACTCCTCTATCGTCCCTCTTACATTTGAAAACCCATTTTGTATTGATTTTTCTTTGACCATCCGGCAAATCAACTAACTTCCACACTCCCAACTTTTCAAACTGACTTAACTCTTCTTGCATCGCTATGACCCAAGAGTCTTCAGTAAGCGCCTCTTTGTAAGTTCTCGGTTCAACCTGCGAGATAAAACAACTTAATGAAAATTCAGTTTGTAAAGGTGCTACTGTAGAATAAAAACATGTTAAGCCCTAGTCAATTTGACGTCTCGTGCGAACGCCCGATTGTAATTCTCCTATGATCAACTCCTATAGATGATAAGAAAGAGTTCGCGGCATCACTTCGCTTGGAACTTCTACATTTCCCTCCAGATTAGTAACATTCTGCTCTACATCTTGTTCACCAACTTGGTTTGTTTGACTTGATAACTGGATCTGCTCCCCCTCAAGATCTGAATCACCATGGTCAAATACTGGCATGTTATCAGCTTCTTGATCATCATTCACATCCGACTGATTACCAGGAGCAACTTCATCATCATGTTCACCAGCATTACTAGGACCTGCTTCATCGTCATTTGAAGTTTCCCGAGGTCTTCCAGAATACTCCGCTGGGAACCTGAGCTGCGACTCATACTCTTGCAAAATATCCAGCTCATCAAAGAAATCTTCTTCTTCCTCTGATTCTTCTCTCATGTTAAACAAATCCCAAAGTTTGTCATAATGATAACGCCATGAATCACCAGGATTCTGTGGCGGCATAGTGTAACCTTGATATTCAACATTCCCTGCCTCAATAATCCGCTTCTCACTTGGAACGAGGACACGCCGTGTAGGACTTGAATAGCCAACAAAGATACCCTCAATGCTCTTTGGACCAAACTTTCCATTAGGCTCTATCACCGTACAGGGAGATCCAAACGGTTCTAAATACTTCAAATTCGGCTTGTGGTTATTGATTAGCTCAAAACACGTCTTGTTGAACTTCTTTACAGTAAGACCTCTGTTGAGAGTATAGCATGCAGCAGAAACAACTTCAGCCCAGAAATTAATTGGTAACTTAGAGTCTGCAAGCCTCGTTCTGGCTGTCTCGATTATCGTCCGGTTTTTGCGTTCTGCAACTCCATTCTGCTGCGGAGTGTACGGAGCACTAAACTCATGCAGTATACCTCTTTCATCACAAAATTCTTCCATCTTACTATTTTTGAACTCAGTACCATTATCACTGCGAATTCTACAAATCGGCCTCTGGTACAAATTCTCAATTCTCTTAAACAACTCCATCAGGCTGTCAAACGTTTCGTCTTTTGATTTCAAAAACATAACCCAAGGAAATCTGGAATAATCATCAGTCACGACCAAACAGTAGGAATCTCCTATTATACTCTTGACATTCACTGGACCGAACAAATCCATGTGAAGTCGTTCCAATGGTCTTGAAACTGAATTAACTTGCTTTGTAGGGTGTGACTTTTTCTTCTGTTTGCCTTTGACACAACTTATGCACTCCCCTTCCAGATGAAAACCTTTGACATGCACTCCTGTCACCAAATCGTTATGCACCAAGTGATTCATCTTCCTTAGGTGAATATGCCCCATCTTTCGGTGCCATAGTCTCGATTCCTTTTCAGTTGCCCTGGACACAAAACAATGAGCCTGACCCGTGGTTGTAGTAGCGACGCTCATGTCCAACACGTACAGATCATTGACCCTTGGTGCCCTCATGATGATCCATTCTTCAGGTATCACAAATCCTGGTTTCAAGATCAAACATTCTTTGTCGGTGAAATGAGTAGTATACATCTTGTCACAGATCTGGGAGATACTCAGCAGGTTGTTCTCCAGCTCAGCGATGTAGTTAACTCTCTCAAACGTTACGATGCCGTTCGATAACGTTCCTTCACCTATGATCTTTCCTCCTTGATTACCCGCAAAACCCACGTAACCACCATTAATGTTATTCACATCATACAGCAACGCGGTCTTCCCTGTCATATGTCTCGATGCTCCACTATCCATGATCCACCTGGATACAAGTTTTGGAAGATCGTGCACATAACAAATCATCACTTAAACAACTTCAAGAAAGATGCCGATTCATGCTTCGCAATCCAGGAAGCTCTGACAATTCAAACTGTTTAGTCAAACATGGTGTCCACCCAGGCTTCATCAGCCTTAGGTGTAACCTTGACTCTTGCAATTTGAATTTTGAAATTTTCAGCCTTGAGAGGTGGAAAATTTGCATCATAATCAACCGTAATTGATTCTTCAGCCTTTTTCACCTCAGAAGTTGAAACTTTCTTCTCAACTTTTGATTCAATTTTAGGTTTCCACACCTGTTGAGTTACTGCAACCCTTTTGTAAAATTTATCATTTTGAGTTACCAACTTCTTTATGGGTTCATTTTTCACTTTGATGTTATCAATCTTAACATTCTTTTTCTCAACAACCCTTTTCTCAACAATCATCGGTGCTTTACCCTTCACATCAACCTTCTTTTGTTGAACTTTCACAGCTTCAGTCTTAGGCTTCACAAATGTACACTTTCGTGCAATATGACCAACCTGATCACATCTAAAACAAGTACGAGTATCAGCTACTCGACTCGTGCCTTCAGACTGAGCCTGTGAAGCTCTCTTCTCAAACCTCTTGTTTGGAACATTTCTTTTCTGATACGGTTTACCTCCCTGATAACCACCCGACCAGTTGTTTCTGTTGTTATTGTAAAAACGTGGTGGATTAACAAATTTCTTATTATAAACCCTATCTTTCTTTCGACTCAGATTATTCACTGCTGACAACTCGACTTCAACAAGTTTGAAAACATTTGTCAGTTTGTTCATGTTAACATTCTCGATCGGAAACTCTGAATCTGAAAACAACTTATCCGAACCCATCATCTTGTACATGACAAGGTATGATTCTTCATTTAAGTTGTTTTTGGACTGTTGTTTCGGAATGTATTTGTCCAGAAAACACCCATCCTCCTCAGAAGTGTCACAATCCGGTTTAAGCACTTTGTCAACCACACTTTTTACCACATCATTCTGGACACTATCGTCATTGGAAGACGTGAACATGACATCAATGTTCTCAGGAAGTTGCACTTCACTTCCCTCCTCAAGTTCAACCAACCCAGATTCCTTTTTAGTGTAATTATGCAAAATCGGCGGTGGAACTTTGTGAAACCCTACACCGGTACCGTCAGAAAACACATCTTCGCCAGCTTTGTTTTTCCGTATAGGTTTAGGAACAATGTTCTGCAACACAAAGCTTGCGGAGCTATAACTGTTAAGTTTCAACTGAATTCGCTCGTTCTCAATTTCAGCTTCTTGAACTTTAAGTTTCAATTTAGCGATTTCATCCAGTTGTTTATTAATTGATTCTTCTTTTATTCTTACCACAGCTCTCAGATGTTCGTTTTCTTTAAACGTTTTACCATTTCGATCATCACTTTCTTTAACAGTGCTTTTGAGTTTTTCAAATTTTTCAGAAATCTTACGGTTTTCAAGAATTAACTTTTCATTTTCATTTTTAACTTTTTCATGATCAATTTTATCTTTTTCAATTTGACCAGTTAATTCTCTAATCCGTTCAGTTGAAGCTTTCACAGTTTTGTCACGACCAAGTATTTGATCCTCAACACTTCTAACCTTCGCAATCAGATTTTTAATTTTCTCACTGTTGAGGTATGTGACAGTGCTACAAAAATTGCATTCTTTGGTGCAATTTTTGCAGTCAGCATTTCCATCGATCTTTTTACCTGACGCATTTGTTGAGGCACTTGGACTGACTTGGCCCTTAGACTCAGTCACAGAATTAGAGTCTACCTCAAGTGCTTTCGCAGCTAGCACTTTGTCAGCCATTTTCCCCAGGTTCTCTTCCGTCAACTCTTGCGTAGTATCGATGATGCCCGTATCAACCTTCTTTGATTTCTCGATTTCTTCTTTTTCTATCTTCTCTTTCTCCTCTTTTTCCTTTCTCTCTTTCTCTTTCTCTTCTTCAATCATTTTCTTGGTTGGCGTTCCCCACCATTTGTGTTGCCAATACTCATCCTCTTCTTCATACTCCTTGACGATGGCCTCTATATCAAGTGTTTTGTCATCAATTGCAATGTTGCCATACGGATCAAGGTAGCATTCTCTGTCCGGATCCCATCTTTTCGCTCTTCTTGCTTCCAGAAATTCTAATGATTTTGTTTTGGGCAATCATTTTCCTATAGTTATACTTCTGTTCTTCTGTTCGATTATCTTTCCACGGAATGGGTTCATTCTTTGCCATGAAAGCATAACCGACAACGTCTTCTTCCGGTAAAACTTCCTTACTCCAATCGTACCCCTCATCATCGTAAATCACAGCCAGAGCCCTTGATTTGTCTCTGTTATCTTCAGACTGCTTCAATCTAGGCGGCTCGGATTTATTCTGATGGTAGATTGCCTTTTTGTAATTATCATCTCGAAACGGATTCTCTGACTCATCAGCATATGCATTCCTGCATTCCCACTTGAAGTGACCCTTCTGCTTACACTTAAAGCACGTCACCTTCGATTTATCGAACCCCAAATTTGTAGACGGACCACCGATCGTCTTTCTCCTGGTAATTTCCATGAAACGTTGAGCACGTCGAACAGCACTCGCCATCGCCCAACGAATGTCGATCAGCTCCATTTCTTCGGGATCTATCTGATCGTAATCTTCTTTCGTCAGATTTGTGTTCCCGATCTTACCAGCCACCAACCCTTCATAAGACTCTAGCACAGATGCCAAAAAGACCATCTGTTGCTTAGCCGACTCCTCATCAAAATTCTGTGCGTTCTTCAGATCTATCGCGATGTTGCAAGAAAACTTCGCATCAGAACGATTTGCAGAAGACGAAGATCCACTGTGATAACCACTGTGACTTCCGCTGCTTGGACTGCTTTGACTTTATTTGCTTGCTGGAGATACATTCTCAGCTGAAAATGCAGTCTTTGGAGAAGTTGCTTTTGGCATCATGCTTTTAGGATAATAGAGATCCAAATTCTGCTGATAAGAAGAGTGATTGACTTTGTAAGTTTTCTTCAGTTCCAGCTCGTGACTTTCAAGTCTCTCAATCACCAAATCTGGAGTCAATTTTTCAGGAGCAATAGCGTTCTTCAACATAAGTGCATAATATCTCCAATCAACCTCATCTGGTAATGAATCGAACAGTTTGTCAACTAGTTCTTCATCAGAAAACTTGATTTCATGTCTTGCTAATTCCAGCTTCAGATGACCGAACCTTTCTATCATTTTACAAACCGATTCATTCTTTAGACATCCAAAAACATAAATTCTTTTCTAAGAAGCTTTCGTTTGTTTTTCACTATTTCCGAAGTTCCTAGACACTTCTTTTCAAGCTTTTGCCACAAATCTTTCGCATTTGAATAGTCTACTAAAGAAATAATATCCTCCCGAACTGATTGGAATAACAAGGCTACACACTTCTGTTCGACTACAAAATATTCAATTTCTTCAGCTGATGATAAAGTTTCTCCAGTTTTGTCTCCAAGTGTATACCCATTTTTCAGGCTTTTCCAACTTGCATACGCAAATGCCATCAACCAATCTTCAAATTTTCTTGACCAATGGCTGTACTCCTCGATTGCCATAAGCTTCGGAGGTTTGTTGAATGTTCCGAATGCACTCTCAGACTCCCAAGCTTCTTTCTTTTTCTCTTTCGGTTGATTCTCGTTCGTATTGCTCGACGACGTATCATTGTTTCCGGAACTTCCCGTGAATGCGTACATATCCCTGAACGGATTCAAGAAAATATCATCCATTTTGATTGTACTCCTCGTCCTGAGCTCTGATACCACTTGTTGGACCGTTTTGCGACCCGAAAAGTCAGCCGAGACAGTTCATCATCACATATAAAGTCGGAATCAGTATATATGACGTTACAACAGCTTGTCCTTTCAATTCCACTGCTTTTATTGCTTTCTAAGTAAATTTTGACAGAGTTTCGCTCCAGAGCACATACATCCGTTTCTTAGATCCGCTCAAATGAACCCCTATATATAGACTAGGTGGGTTCGCTCATATGGACAGCCATATGAGCGGACCTGTTACAATAACGAATAAGCGAACCTAAATCAGACCCTATGAGCGGACCTATTAACATATTGTACACATAAGCGAACCTACATCATACAATACCTATTTTGACATTCAAGACCCTCTGTTGACCTATCTTGACCTAAGACTTCATGTAGACGCAGTAAACAGACATCCTATGCATCAACAATGTTTATAGCTGCTTCGTTGTCCACATAGATCAGAGTATCCAAGAATTGCAAACCGAAATCGCGCATTTGCTGTTGGATCCATAGGATCTGTGAGCAACAGTTGGAGGCTGAAACGTATTCAGCCTCACACGTAGAAAGCGCCACTGCGGTTTGTTTCTTGCACTGCCAGGTAACGAGTCGAGTTCCGAAGAACTGACACCCAGCAGTGGTGGACTTTGCATTCTGCTTGCAGCTTCCAAAGTCAGAATCAGCGAAACCTGATAGGGAGAAGTCACCCGAGCGAGGATACCACAAGCCGATGCTTGGGCAGCCTTTCAAATACCGTAAGATACGTTTTACAATCGTCAGGTGTGACTGCTTCGGGCTCGACTGATATCTGGCACAGAGACATGTCGGGTACATGATGTCTGGACGAGAAGCAGTGAGATACATCAGAGATCCAATGATTGACCGATACAGTGTCTCGTCTACTTTTACTCCACTTTTGTCTGGACAAATCCCGTGGTTCTATGCAAGGGGGTTGCTGCAGGATTGCATTCAGTCATGTCGTACTTGTCAAGCACGTCCTTTACGTATTTCGTTTGGTGAATGAATATTCCATCGGGCATCTGCTCCACCTGCAGCCCGAGGAAGAACTTCAACTCCCCCATCGAACTCATCTCAAACTTTTTCTTCATCACTTTCTCAAACTCTTTACAAAGATCGTCGTTAGTGGAACCGAAAATGATATCGTCAACATAAATCTGCATGATCAACAAATGTCCTGCCACTTCCTTTGTGAATAAAGTACTATCTACTGTCCCTCTGGTGAACCCGTTGGCCAACAGATATTGGGAAAGCATCTCGTACCAGGCTCTCGGGGCCTGGTGTAGTCCATAAAGCGCTTTGTCCAGCAGATAGACCCTGTTTTTGTGTTGTGGATCTGTGAACCCCGGCAGTTGCCCCACATACACCTCTTCTTTGATTTTTCCGTAAAGGAAGGCATATTTTACGTCCAGCTGGTACACTTTAAAGTCTTTCCATGACGCGAACGCTAGGAAGATCCGAATTGCCTCGAGTCGAGCAACAGGCGCGTAAACTTCATCGTAGTCGATGCCTTCTTGCTGACTAAAGCCTTGTACCACTAATCGTGCTTTGTTTCTCACCATGACTCCTCTGTCATCTCGTTTGCAATTAAAAACCCACTTTGTTTAGATTAACTTTTGATTCTGTGGCAGATCAACTAGTCTCCAAACACCCAGCTTTTCAAACTGTAGCAGCTCCTTTGCATTTACCCAGCTATCCTCCGTCAACGCCTCTTTGTAAGTTCTGGGCTCGATCTACGAAATAAAACACTTTAATGAGACGTCTTCCTGCAAAAGAGCAACAGAAGAATAAAAACATGTAAGAGCTCGATTGATTTGGTCTCGGGTTTTGACACCACTTTGCAGGTCACCAATTATTTGCTCTGATGGATGGTAAGAAAAAGTTCTAGGCATCATGGTGTCAGGCACATTCACTTCCGATTGCAAGTTTGATATATCAAGATTAACGGTTTGATCCTCAGCTTCCGTCGAAGTAACATTTGGTTCCTCGTCAAAGGTCGGAGTAGATTCTTCCTCTGAGTCTTCAGAATTGTCAAATGTTGGAGCTGGTTCCTCTGGTGGTTCGTGAGCTGTTCCACTCGGTCCTGCTTCATCATTGTGAGTACCCTCGGTGGGTGGAGGAACCACTAGCGGTCTAGGCACTTGCTCCTGTGACATATATTGCTGGTACTGGTACAGAAGTGCTAGTTCCTCGTCACTCGGCTGAACCGGTAGTTGAAACGACTCCCAGAGCTTGTCATAATCGAACAAGAATCTTTGTCCGGGAAATTGTGGTGATGAAGTGTGCTTCTGACAATCCACGTGCTGAACTTGTATCACTTTCCCCAGGCACGGTACGAACACCCTCTTCAGCGGGCTTGCGTAAGCTACAAAGAAACCCTCATTTGATTTAGCACCAAATTTTCCATTCTCATCAATAAACGTACACGGAGACCCAAATGTCTCCAGAAATTCGAGATTCGGCTTATATCGGTGCAGCAGCTCAAAACATGTATTTTTGTACTTTTTGACGGTGAGTACGCGATTCAAGGTATCACAGGCTGCAGATACTGCTTCGCTCCAGAAGAAGATCGGTAGTTTAGAATCGGCTAACATTGTTCGAGTTGTCTCTATTAGGGTCCGATTCTTTCGTTGAGCAACGCCGTTCTGTTGTGGTGTGTACAGCGCACTGAATTCATGAAGAATTCCCTTCTCATTGCAAAACTCGTACATTTTGTTGTTTTTGAATTCCGTTCCGTTGTCACTACGAATTCTCCGGATTGGCAGCTTATACACCGTTTACATGTTCTTGAGCAACACCATCAACGACTCAAAAGTTTGATCTTTTCTTTCTAAGCACACGACCCACGAGAATCTTGTAAAGTCATCAGTCACCACCAAGCCGTACAAGTCTCCAATGATGCTCTTTACATTGACAAGCCCGAAGAGATCCATATGTAATCTCTCAAGTGGTAACCTGATCGAATTAAGTATCTTCAGTGGGTGTGACTTCCGAGTCTGCTTCCCCTTTTTACATGCAACACAATCATCAGACAAGTGGAAATTCTTTCGATTTACACCTTCTACCAAATCATTGTGTACTAGAAAATTCATTTTTCGAACATGTATGTGGCCCATCTTTCGACGCCACATAATTGTTTCTTTTTCCGTTGCTTTTGATTTTGACACAAAACATTGTTTTTGATGAGTTGTTGGTGTTGCAACGCTCATATCAAGAATATAAAGGTCGTTCTCCCGTGGAGCACGCAACAACACTATCTCATTAGGGATTTTAAACCCCGGTTTTAAAATCACACACTCATTCTTTGTGAAATGTACACTGAAAGACTTATCACATATTTGCGAAATGCTCAGTAAATTGTTTTCCAACTCTACGATATAGTTCACTTTCTCGAATGAGATGACACCATTTTTCAACGTTCCCTGTCCAACAATTCTCCCGCCTTAATTTCCGGAGAAGCCCACATAACTTCCATTTATTGATTTGACGTCGTAAAGAAGAGCTAGCGTCCCTGTCATGTGTCTCGATGCACCACTGTCCATGATCCACTTTGAAAGAATAGACCTGGGCAGCCCCTGCAAACATCAAATCAACTTATTCAAACAATGATGCCCATGATTTCTTAACCTCAGAAACAGTACCAAACACTACATCACACTTCTCATCTGTTTTAGGAAAGTTAAATGTGACATTAGGAACATCATCTTTCACAACTGGTTTAACTTTGTTGTTAATCGGGGGAAACTCAGCAAGAAATTTATCAAGTTCATTTTCAAACTCGACAACATCATCTTTTAAAACCTTTGTTTCATTTTTTAAAGTATTTTCCATCTTTTTCACCTCGACAGATGGTTTCGACTTCGCAACCCATGATTGGTTCTCAAAAATTTTTGTTTTAGGATAAATTTTGAAGTCTTGTGAGACTTGGAAGATTCACCAATCTCGAAGGTCGATTTTGACTTATCCTCGGACTTCAAAGATTCTCCTCTTTTTAGAATGCGAATCGGAGAAACCATTGGTTTTTTACCTTTTGTATCAATCGGTGATTTTGGTCGAGGTTTTTGAACAGTTGGTTTTGGAACAGTTGGTTTTCGAACAGTTGGTTTTTGAACAGTTGGTTTTTGAACAGTTTGTTTTTGAACAGATTTTTCAAACACTTTCTTGCATTGTTTTGCCATGTGCCCGATTTCATTACAGTGATAACAGACTCTTTTGTCATATTCAACAAAAGTTGATGTGACTGTCTCCTCTTTCAACTTTTTCGCTGCATTGAAAACGTCCACGGCCTTTTGACTAAAGATGTAGTCCTTTTCATCATCTATACTCGGTCCAGCGACAAAGATATCATTCATTTTCTCTTTCGGCTTAACCACCTGCTTAGCCGTCTTCTTCTCAAACCCGATCCCTTTGTTTTTAAAATTGTTTTTCTTGTTATTACCCTTACCTTCCCACTCCTTCTTTCCCGAACTGGTAGAACGTGATGTAACAAAAGATTTGTTAGGTTTTGAAAAGAATTCTTTGTTGTTAACCTCATCAATATTCATTTCAACCAACTTGAAAACTTTCTCAACATTCTCAATCTTCACGTTCTGAAGAGGATACTCGAAATCGGAGTAAAGTTTGTCTGTTCCAATCATAGTGTATACCACCATAATCGGATCATCATTCGCACTCTTGTCCGATTTCGGTATGAACCGATCCAAGAAATTACCCTCATCTTCAGACTCACTAACAGCTTTCTCAGATTGAGATTTTTCAGAGTTAACACTCTCCTTATCTAACACCTGATCGACAACGGTTTTGATAACCTGTGATTCGTTGTCGGTGTCGGATGCAGAGAATGTAACATCAATGCTTTCAGGCAAATTATCCTCAATTGATCTCAACTTGAGATTCAAAGCACCTTCCACCCCATATGGATATTTTTGCGTATAATGATTCCACATTGGGGGTGGAACGCTCTTAAAGACTGGTGCAACATGTGGCTGCTGCGGGACAATTTGTTCAAGAACATAAGTTGAAGCCACATAACTCATCAGTTTTTTTATCAATTCTCTCGTTTTCAATTTTAGCTAATTCAAGCTCTTTAGTTAGTGAAGCGATCGTGTCAAGATGAAAATTAACCTCAACTTGTTTATCAAAAAGTGTTGCTTTAGCCAATTTTGTTGCTTTGTCATTTTCAACACTCTCTTTTCGGATCATTTTAATTGACCTGGCAAGAGTATCATAAGCCTCTTTGACTTGTTCGAGGTCAAATTTAAGCATATCAGCATGATGTTTCAATTCCTAATACTTAGTGTCTTTCTCAAGACACTCCATGCATGGTTGTAAACACTTCTGGCATGGTGTTTCAGGGATTGAAACAACTTTCTCAACAACAATCTGTTCATCACACACAATTTTCACATCTTGTTTACCGACATTTTTCAACTCAGACTCAGAAACTTTGACCTCCTGAACTCCAGATTTCTGATCTGACTCCTATTTGACTGACACGGTACTGACAGACTCTGACTTCTCAAGTTCTGTGTCTACCTCTTTTAGCTTTCCCATGAGAGCTTTGTCAGCGATATCTTTCAATGTCTCTCCAGTCAACTCTTTTGTCACGTCTATCATTTCCTCGACAACTTCTTTCTTTTCTTCGTATCTTGGACACGATCCAGTCGTCGGTTCTTTGAAATAACCTGCAAAAGATTCAAACACTTTAGGAGGCATTATTGATTTCAAAGAACTTGCCAATACCTCCTGTTCTGACTGGTAATAGTAAACTTCTGCAGCGATCTCTTCAAAGTCAACCACATTCTCAACAGGAACATCCTCAACAACCATTTCTGGCTCAGTCACCATCTCCGGTACTTCAACAATTTCTGCGATCATGGCCTGCCCATCGCTTCCAGGGATGTATTTATCCCAAGTGAAACCTTCAGCTACTCTTTCATCATCTTGATTCACGATAAGAGCCTTCTCCGGTTTGTTTTCGATTTGCGGCCTCTGAACAGCAGGTTGTTGGTTAGGTCGATGATAGATCGCCTGCCTGTAATAATCGTTTGTGAACGGGTTCTGATGGTTGTTCACTTCACGGTTCGGGCATTCTCTCTTGAAATGGCCACGTTCTTTACACTTGAAGCATGTAACTTTTGATTTGTCTAAACCTAGCTTTTGATCAGGACCTGAGAGACTGTTTCTGCCTGTGATTTCCATAAAGCGTTGTGCCCTTCTAACCAAACTTGCCATGCACCATTTTATATCAATCAATTCAAGCTCCTAGGGGTCGATCTGGTCATAATTCTCTTTTGTCATATCCGGATTACCGATCCTACTTGCCATTAAACCTTCATACACCTCTAAAACGGAAGCAAGTAAAGCAATGTGTTGTTTTGCGGCTGTTTCAGTAATTTCATTTCCATTTTTAATATTCACCGCGATGTTGCATTACACCCCAGAAACGTAAGCCTGATTGTTGGAACTTGTAGAGCTTTGAGGTGAAGGCTGCTCTTGAGCTTTGAAGTTTGGATCATAGTTCACAAATGGCGAGGGCTTGTTTGATTGTGGAGTGTTTGTAGAAGCACTTGAATTTGTATCAGCACTAAAACCCATTTGTATCTTTGGACTTTGATTTGTTGCAACACGAGTGCTTCCTTTGTAGTAAAGAGATACGTCTTGCTGCACATTCGCTGAATTCATCTTCTTTATCTTCAACAACTCCAACTCATGAGCCTCTATCTTTTCGATAAATGAACTGAGATTCAAATTCACGAAATCCGAGTTATTTTTCAACATCAATAAGTATGTCCCCCATTCATCATAAGGTAATGCGTCGGACAACTTGTCGATCCATTCCTCGTTTGTCTTTGTAATCTCCAATCTTTTCATCTCTACCACAAGATGGCAATAATGTTCAATCAACTGCTTCGTTGTTTCACCCTTCATCCCGGTAAAGATGTCGAACTCTTTCTTGATCAGGGCTTTCTTGCTTTTGATCATAGAGACGCTGCCTTGGAACTTCAACTTTAATGCTTGCCACATCGATTGCGAGTTGTCATCATGTTGTAACAGCACAAGAATATCTTCTTTTATGGCCTGTTGAAGAATACTGACCATCTTCTTCTCCGCCTTAAAATCATTCTGTTCAGTTTCAGTCAAACTTCCAATGCCTTTCTCTAAGCCCATTCCATCAACAGGTGGACTATATCTTTTCTCTATCTTCATCCAACACTCAAAATGGTTGGCTTGTACCCAATTCTTGAAACGACCCGACCATCCGGCATACTCATCCAAGTTCATAAGCTTTGGCGGTTTTTGCATTGTTCCTAGCTCGTTCTCCATCTTGACATTTTGAACTATGCTTGCCGGACTTTGTGTTGCCGTCATGCCGCTACCAGCAAAAAGGTTGTAAAATCTTGATTTTCCATTTTAGGTGACAAATTCTGAAAAATTTTTAACTTTTTGACAAACAGGTTACTTTTACCGAAAAACTTTCTACACAGACTGAATTCCCAACGCGATATCACGAACGAAACGGACTTAACGCTCAAACCATGTTTTCACACTTAGTCTGACTTTTAGAGCGAAATCACAATTTTAAGATTTGGAGCGAAATCAGAAAGTGACTTTTGGAGCGAAATCAGAATGTTATCTCGAGCGAAATCAGAACTTGAAAACTTTGGAGCGAAATCAACAAGTAATTCCGAGCGGAATCACCTTTGGAGCAAAATCAGTGATTGAATCTCGAGCGAAATCAGAATTCACGAGCGGAATCACTGATTTCGCTTCTACTGCTCGAGCGGAATTAGAACTTTTAGAGCGAAATCAACCAAAAACACTTTCGAGCGAAATCAGGTCTCGAGCCATTTTTAACCACTTTTAAGCTGTATTTTAATCTGAAACACTCAAGGGTTTGTTAATTGTCAATTTTACACAATATGTGCAAATTTCAGTCCATTTTGTCCGTGGCAATGTCCAGAAACTCAAAAAGTGTAGTAAAAAAGCTTTGATTCTGGTATTCTAGCTCATAACTGGCTCTGATACCAATTGTAGGATCGTTATTGACGATCAATTGAGTCAATCAGAGCTAAACACCACTGTTTATGCAGCGGAAATACACAAACAACTTGAATCAAAGTAGAATTGAGTAGAAACAGAATGCGGATTACTTTAAACACATTTTCTCATTTATACTTCTCAAAAAAATTTGGCAGCAGTTCGGCTACATGGTCAACATTTAGATACAAAATGAGAAAACAACAAGACTATATATAGGAGTCTGATTTCGCTCCAAATGACATTGTGTCATTTCGGGCGAAATCAGAAACAAGTGATTTCGCTCCAAATGACATAATGTCATTAGGAGCGGAATCAAGACATTAAAACACAAAACTTTCAAACAGCCCCCTATACTATACATAATTAGCATTTCTGACCCCTAGACCCTATACAAGCTTGACTAAGACTAAGACGCAGGCTTTAGACATTCGTGCACCAACATTTTTCACTGGAGTCTTTTCTTCTGAAACTTTCTTTTCTTCGGTTACATCATTGTCCTCAAATGCCTTCAAGCTTTCAGCCATCGGATAAATCCTGTCAATGACATAAGACGAACATGAGTAACTTTTCAACAAACGATTAACTCTTTCAGTTTCAATCCTCTGAAGTTCCAGTTTTTGTTCAAGAGCAGCACACTTCTCGATATAATTGTTTACAACTTTCTGCTTGATCATGAAAGCTCCCTGAAGTGTCTTCATTGCAGTAGCTTGCTCTTCACTTGTGTCGTTGTACATATTCATCGCTTTGTTCAGCACATCATTAGATTCTTTCAATCTGTTCATATTGTGAATCAAAGAACTATTTTGTTTCTTCATTCCTTCACAATTTTCACAAGTTACTGAACACTTCTTTGCAACAGCTTCTTCATTAATCTCGAACTTTGGAACTTCTTTCACTATTCTTCTCACCACCGGTACTGTCTCATCATCACTACTCACTGGTGTCTTTACCTTTTTCTTTTTCTGCTTAACTTTTTCATCCTCGCTGTCACTTTCTGCCAACATCTTCAAATGATCTCTCATTTGTTTAGCATAGTACTCAGTACTATCATCATCACTTTCTTCTTCTATTCTGGCAACAAACGCTTTGTGAACTGTAGCGTTGTCAGGAATATAATCATCCCAAGTAAAATTCTCCCAGCTAAACCCCTCGGGTAGCTTTTCATCATCTTGATCGATCACACAAGCTTTTCCATCAGCTGCTACATATTTATCCCAGTTGAATGGTTTCTTTTCATTTTGATTAACCACACAAGCTCTCTTTCCAGAATCTTCAATCACATTTCTTCCATGTGCAGTTTGAGCTTGATGTTGATGTTGTTGAGATGGTTGTTGAGCAACTTGATGGTAGATGGCTTTTCGGTAGTAATCATTGTTGTTGTTGAAAGGATTCTGAGCTCCACTTGCTTCGCGGTTGGTGCACTCCCTCTTGAAGTGACCTTTCTCCCTGCAACGAAAACAAGTGACTTTAGATTTGTCAAAACCTAAAGTAGAAACATTAGCCTCACGAAGATCATCTCTCCCCGTGATCTGCTTGAATTTCTCAGCTCTCCTTAACACGCTTGCCAAACACCATTTTATATCCATCAACTCCATCTCTTCAGCATTTATCTGGTCGTAATCCTCCTTTGTCACCATTGGATTCCCGATACGACCTGCAACAAAACTACTGTAAGATTCTAAAACCATTCCCAATAAAGACATTTGATTTTTAGCAACTTCATCTGAATAATCTTGATCATTCTCAAGATTTAATACAATATTGCATTGAAGTTTTCTTCCATTCTTTGTTGCTGAAATGTTCGGATCAAATGATGGAAATGATGAGAAACTTGTGTTGCTGCTTGATCCTTTTGATGAACTTCCGGTTGAATTCTTGGTGTTGTAAGCAGTTTCCACTTTTGGAGATAAATTTGTAGATTTCTCATTCACCCCTGCTTTATAGTAAAACCTGATATCCTGTTCACCGTCGAAATCTTTCATTCGAACAATCTTTCTTTGCTCCATCTCTTGAGCTTCCAACTTCTCAATGAATTTGCTCAAGGTTAACGTGCTAAATCCTTTCTTGTTCCTGAGCATCATCAAATATGTACCCCAAGTCTCATGAGGTAATGCATCTGCAAGCTTCTCAATCAGTTCTTCATTGTCTTTGTTGATACTGACTCTCCTCATGTTTACTAACAAATTACAGTATCTCTCTATAATCTGCTTTGTACTCTCATTCTTCAATCCACGAAACAAATCAAATTCCTTCTTCAGGAGTGATTTCTTGTTTTCGATCATTTCCTGACTACCAACAAACTTTGATCCAAGAGCTTTCCAGATAGAATAAGAACTTCCGTTATGCTGCAATAAGACCATAATATCCTCTTTTACAGCTTGTTGTAGCAGACTTAACATCATCTTCTCATTTTTGTATTTCTTTTTGTCATCTACACTCATATCCTTGATCACAACTTCCTCTTCATCGTCATTTAACGGTCTCACATACTTCGTCTCAACACACTCCCAAGCGTCTAGGTAATTAACTTGTACCCAATCTTCGAAACGGCCTTCCCAACCCTTATATTCTTCAATGTTCATGAGTTTGGGCGGTTTCTGCATAGTACCTATTTCATTTTCTAACATTGTGTTCTGTACCAAACTAATCGGGGTAACCGGAGTAGCGAATGCGTTGTAGAATTCTTCGTCCATTTTTCAGATTTAAAATTTCACAAAAACAGACTAGGTTCAAGCGAAATCAACAAGTTAAGTGAGATCACTGTTTGGAGCGGAATCAACAAGTAACCAGGAGCGGAATCACTATGTATCCTGGAGCGGAATCACAATGTATCCTGGAGCGGAATCACAATAAATTCTGGAGTGGAATCACAATGAATTCTGGAGCGGAATCACGATGTAATCAGGAGCGGAATCAAGAACTATCCTGGAGCAGAATCACATGTGATCAGGAGCGGAATCAAGAACTACCCTGGAGCGGAATCACACGTGACGTCATCATTTCTCGAACGTTTTCAAGCGGAATCACAATTATGTCAAGTTTTAATTTGAATTTGCTGCTGATACTTTTAAGGCTTTGTTAGATTACTATTCCGAGCACACTGTGCAAAAATCAGATCAATTTGACAACTTTTTCCCGGTCAATTTGCAAAGGTCAGTGAAGAAGGTGTAGAAAAACGGAATTTTCAGCTGAATTGGCAAGAGCTCTTCCTCCTTAGCTCTGATACCACATGTAGGATCGAATTCGGACCCAATTGAGTCTATCAGAAGAACTATTCTTGATTTGAACGGCGGAAACAGACAAATCAGGTTCAATTCACCGAGTATTCACTTTCAACTGTTGATTCTATTGATCTGGATGACATTTACAATCGACTCAACACTTCGGCAGCACGTCGTGGCTCACCGGAAGACAATCACCCTAACAACTAAGTGATATCGCTCCAACTAACACCCTATATATAGACTGTCTGATTCCGTGCGGAATAAGCATTACATGTACGAGCGAAATCAGATGTTACACTTTTGGGCGGAATCAGGCTCTAAACGTTACGAGCGGAATCAGGATTATAGGGGGTTTCGCTCCAAATGACAAGATGTCATTTGGGGCGGAATCACCTTCAAATCCAGTTTCTTGGATTTTGTGCCCTGTTCTAGCCTATACTACTCTAGACTCGATACAAGACGTAGACGACAGACGGATGCACCAACAGTTGTTCTTGTTACGAGGGTTGCCAACACTGATATTGTTCCCTTGGTTGTTGGCATCTTGACTTAGCAATGGTCAATCCTTGTCGAAGTCACCTTCATTTCCGTACTGAAGATTACGAGTACAAGTACCTTGTTATCACGGTGACCATTGCCCCTAGTGTTGTTGTTTTGTAAACAGAGCGTTGTGATCTTTCGCCAAAAGAGTTCACCTTCTCACATTCCTGACACGTACTAGGGCACTGCCCATGGCATTAGCAATTACTCCTTCCGTAATCCGATCAATTGTCAATGTTTATGCCCCTATTGATTCATAAGAGTTGGCTCCCAAAGGTTGCTGGCTAGGGTTAGGGACTCGATTGAAGTCAATCCACCGGTGTTTGTTGTTGGTAATCGAGGCCGTCATATTACTAAGGTCGGTAATGTATCGCATTCGACTTCTTGTCCATCGGTCTTATAAGTCGGTTGAATAATGCACGGTAAGTTGCTAGAGAACTACAGAGGTGATCGTACATCGGGATTTGAGGCGTCAATTCACCAGGTTCAGGTATTCGAGAAAAGTGAGGAAAGTACATACCAAACATGCAACGATTCGACAACTAGCTCAGAGGTGTTTGCACTAGCACCCAACTTTCTCATACGGGTCACTAAGCGTTCAGATACGTATTGAAGCAATACCTAATATCAACGTGATTCGTAAGGATTTAGAGGGAAGTGAAAAGATCACGCTCGGGTAGGAGGCAGTTATCGCAATGACTCCTATGGATTTGTTATGTTTTCATTAGATCGAATAACGGAACAAAACCCCCTTTTTACACTCGTTAAGCCTCACTGGGACTCACATGCACCCCACATTATTATTATGTGTGCACCCATAATTGTCACACCCTGGCTTTTGCGGAAGCGTGGGTTTATTTGGTGTGACTTCTTAATACCATAGCAACAATCACAACAATGCTATATGAAAATAAAACACCTAATAGTCATCCATTCATTAAGTTTTAAAAGTTACCACAACATCATTGTTTTAAAAGTCGACACATATAACAAAATACAACCATGACATAATTAAAAACGTGTTCATACGACACAACCAAAGACTTGAATAAAAACATGGTTTAGAGACGTGTAACCCGTCCAGGCAAGGGTCAAATCTCCTAAACCAGGATGACATCATATTTTTCCCTACGCAGCTTGACATGATTGCACACATCGCCAGATCCATTAATTTCCTGAAATACATGTAGTTTGAAAAATCAACAAAAGTGGAGCGAGTCCATGTAAAAGTGAGTATGTATAAACCTTTCATGTATGAATAAAAGTCCCTGGTATGTAGCAATAAGGAAAAAGAGATCACCAATGGTTTGCAAAGACACTATGTGTGAAAAGGTGCAGGAAGACTCAAACCTAGCAAATTTGTTACCGGGCTTCGGCGGTAAGACACAGTCACCTCAAGGGGCCGCCCCGGCCTCACGGGTGTGGGCTCGCTACACCCAAATAGATCTATCACTCTTGTGTCCCTCGGTCCTAACAACGAGGATTGATGGCCTTAAGTGTTGTACCCACCCCTCACATGATCTAATAGTAAACCCTCCCTACGCTAACCATACCATGTAAATAAATGTTTGTAATAATTGTCGCATGTATTTCACCCCCGAAGTATAAAACTGAAAACAGTAAAAAGAAAAGGGGGACATGAACTAACAGAAGTGTGTATCCTGTAACGTGAACCTCAAACTCGATCTGTTGCGCGACGACCTACACGTACTAATGTTTATTAGGCGAACAGGCCGTGCCTTGGTTTAAGATTTAGTGTTTTGAGTTGCGTTACTTTGATATTATACTTGTTAAAATAATAATAATTATTTTAACTTTCATTTTTAGGAAAAATAGTTAGGCAACTATTTCGTATCCACACTTATTAAGTATTTTATATGTGGATTTTCTTCACAAGGATGGGGGTATTTATACATATACACTTGTAATTCCGAAAAATATATTTTAAGTCCTACTTAGAAAAATATATTTAAATTATTTGTTTAAAACATCTTAATTCAAAATATACATATTTTTCCCAAAAATATTATAATTTACTTCATAGATTTTCCAAAATAATAGTTTACCAAAAATATACGTGTAAAAGTATTTTTCTGAAATATTACATAGGTTACGTTTTAGCGTTTCGCATCGCAATAATAATTGCATAACTTAAACATCTATTTTGTAAGAGTTTTGGTATTATTTTGGAGTCGAAATTTTATGTTATATGATAGTTATATTATTTTATCCCAAAAATAATATATCTAGTTCACATAATAAACAAACAATCACACAAGAGTTTTAGTATAAAATATATATTCTACATATATATTTATCAAATTTTATTTATGAAAATCAACCTCCGGCATTTAGTATTTTTTTGTAATAAAAATCAAGGCGAAGTTTACTTTGAACACCAAGTTGAAATTTTAGAAAAATTTCGCCAGAGTTTCCTTTGTAAATGGAGGTGTCCATGCTTACTAGCATATCATTTTCTTTTGTAAAATCATTCAATCAATCATCAACCAAGAATATGTAACTTATACTTACCAAACTTGTCAAGAACAAGCATAAACCATAAACTCATGAACTTGAAAATTTATAAAAACATGTAGTAACTTACTAGCACACTTAGTAAGTCTTGTTACCTTCCAAAATGTGATTAGTTTCCTAAAAACTTCATTTTTAAAGAGTTTGTATTTTCACAACTTATAGTCATATTTTATAAAAATATTTCTTTGTGTAATTTTCTTATTACACAAGTGTTTCTACACTTGTTTATCCACTAAAAATGTGTTAAGTTTATGTAAGACCCAAGTTTTAACAAAACTCATACTTTTCACTTGGTTTTTTCGAAAAACCACTCATGGATCTTTAGATCTACAAGATTACATCCTACTTTGATCTTTATTTTTCAAGAAAACATTTATTTATTCAAGTTCATAGTTTATGTGTGGATGATTCCATCATCCACAACATTTCTAACTTTCACATCTTGCTAGTTCATGTTTTTAATCATGATCTAGCATGTCCATATGATGATCCATATCATTTTTACTAGCAAACAACAAACAACAAGCATAACAACACAAGAATAACATGATTTCATCATCATTTTAACACTACTTCGTCTTAAAGTTAGTTCATGTTCAAGACTTGTTTGTGGTTCTTTAGAGTTCATATCATTTCATCATTCTTTTACTATTAACCATCAAAAATATGAAGAGGATGAAGATCTAAGAAACTTACCACTAGCACAAGGCTAGGGGAGTTCAAGAGTGTAAAAGTGGTGGTTAAAAGAAAATGAGAGCGGTCCTTGAGCTTCCGAACACACCAAGCTTGATTGTATGGTCTCTAGCACCTTTGGATGTCCTTAGATTGTATGAATGAAGCTTGATGATGGTGGTGGTGGTGTTCTTTGTTCTCAGCCGAACAAGAGAAAGGAGAGAGAGAGAGAGAGATGAGTGTTGTTTTGGTGGTGAAAATAAGAATGTTCATGATCCTAAGTGCTAATTTAGAAACCAAGTTCACCTCTTAACCTTTGTGTAATGTGCCTTATTATCCACCAACACAATCTAATAAAATATTCAAGAAAATCAATGGGTGGGTCACCCATGTAACCGTCGCCAAAGAGGGGGGGGGGTACAGGGTTGGGTTTCAATGGATGGTTACTAATTCTAGTTAGAATTTAAGTATTAAGTTTGTGTGTTATGATGTGTTGTTAATTATATAGTGTGTTAGGGTGTTCAGGGACCCTAACTAGCTCAGAAAAACAAAAACAATGTTTTTGGCAATATTTTTGTGTTCCGGGTAAAGTCCGGTTGTTTGGTTGGGTGTTGTTCTGTTAAAGTGCTTAATTAATCGTTAAGGTGTCTTTTATAATACTTTTAGTGACACATTTAATTCCCAACACTTTGGAAAGTATCTAGGACTATTTTGCCAAGTTTTTGCATTTTACTAGCATAGTTAAATGCTGAATTTTGTTATTTAGTGCAGAATTCTGCATTTAAAGTGTGTTTTAGGCACTTCCCGGCACTATAACTATCACCTAGTGACGCAGGTTTATGGTCCCCACTTCCCTACACTCCCTACTAGTGTAGTATTCTATCTCTGGCTTATATTGGCCTCAAAAACATTGTCTGTCTAGGTGCTGGCATTGTCAGCATGTTTTCTGGGTTATCCGTTCAGTGTCCTAACTGTGCTTTGTGCATAAAGTTTGTCACTAATGTTTGTATGAAATAAATGAAGTGACAGTATGAAATGTGATGCATATGTATGTATGTAACAGAAAACAGAAAGCAGTTTAATCACAGTTATAATCAAGCACAGTTATTAAGCACAAATTAAATATTAATTAAGTGTACGGATACCTGTAAATGTGAGGGTTGTCACATTCTCCCCCTATTAAGAAAAGTTCGTCCCGAAATTTTAGGTTCTGCTTCTAGTTGCAGGAGTCTTGGGAAATAAATGGGGGTATTTCTCTTTCATACGATCTTCACGTTCCCACGTGAATTCTAGGCCGTGTCTTACATTCCATCGAACTTTGACGAGCTTGACACTACTCCTGCGTGTCTTGTTAATCTTCCAATCAGTAACCTCAACTGGTTCTTCGACAAAGTGGAGCGTTTCGTCGACGTGAACTTCGTCGGCAGGAATGACAACCGTCTCTTGAGTTGGACTCTTTTTCAGGTTTGATACATGGAATGTATCATGAACGCCAATAAGTTCAGTAGGTAGGTCCAACTTGTATGCTACAAGCCCAATCTTCTTCAGAATTTTGAATGGACCAATGTAACGTGGATTCAACTTTCCATGCTTCCCAAAGCGTGCCACACCCTTCCCGGGTGAAACCTTCAATAAAACCATATCTCCCACCTCGAATTCCAGAGGTTTCCTCCTTCGGTCCGCATAACACTTTTGTCGATCGCGAGCCGCTTTGATGCGCTCTCAGATCTGTTCAATCTTGTCTGTCGTTTCCTGGACCAATTCCAGACCAACTAGTTGTCTATCACCTGCGTCAGCCCAGCAAATCGGTGATTGACATTTGCGTCCATAAAGAGCTTCGAACGGTGCGGCTTGAATACTTGCGTGATAACTGTTGTTGTATGAAAATTCGACCAATGGTAGGTGAGGGTCCCAACTTCCACCTAAATCCATTACGCAAGCTCGCAACATGTCTTCTAATGTCTGAATCGTTCGTTCACTTTGTCCATCAGTTTGCGGGTGAAATGTTGTACTTAGATTCAGCTGAGAACCAAATGCTTCTTGAAAGGATTGCCAAATCCTTGACACGAATCTTCCATCTCTATCTGAGATGATTGAGAGAGGCACTCCATGTCGTGAAACGATCTCTCTCATGTATATCTCAGCTAGTTTACTCGTGTTGTCTTTTTCCCTGATTGGCAAGAAGTGCGCAGATTTCGTTAAACGGTCTACTATTACCCAAATTATATCGTGGCCTTTGGGCGTCGTTGGCAGTTTCGTTATGAAATCCATTGAGATCTGTTCCCATGTTCATTTGGGTATTTCAGGGTGCTGTAGAAGGCCTGAAGGCTTTTGGTATTCGACGTTTACCTTGTCGCACGTTAAACATTTGCTAACATATACTTCAACATTGCCTTTCATCCTAGGCCACCAGTAGAAATCCTTAAGATCTTGGTACATTTTATCCGTTCCTGGATGAATCGAGTACCGTGACTTATGAGCTTCATCAAAAATGACCTTTCTCAATCCACCATACAGAGGAACCAAAATTCGTTTCATGAAGCATAAAGTTCCTTCCTCATTTGGTACCAACTGCTTCTCCATCCCACAGAGATACTCATCCTCAATATTCCTTTCTTTGAGAGCTTCTCTCTGCGCGACACGAATGTGCAAGGAGAGGTCTGTCTGGACAATCATTTCCAAAGCCCTAACCCTTATGGGCTTGATCCTTTCTTTCCGATTTAGGGCATCGGCGACCACATTCGCCTTCCCTGGATGATACTTGATTTCGCAGTCATAGTCGTTCAACAGCTCTACCCAGCGTCTTTGTCTCATGTTAAGCTCCTTTTGGTCAAATATGTGTTTTAGGCTCTTATGATCAGTGAAGATTGTACATCGCGTACCATACAAATAATGTCGTCAAATCTTCAACACAAATACCACCACGCCTAATTCCAAGTCGTGCGTGGTATACTTTTTTTTGTGGACTTTCAATTAGCGAGAAGCATACGCAATAACTTTCTGTCGCTGCATCAACACGCATCCTTATCCTTGACGTGAAGCATCGCAATATACCACAAAATCGTCTGTTCCTTCGGGTAGCGATAAGATCAGTGCATTACAAAGCTTGTTCTTTAACAACTGAAACGCTTCTTCTTGTTTGTCTCCCCAATCGAACTTTTTGTCTTTCTGCGTGAGGGAAGTCAAAGGTTGAGCGACTTTTTGAGAAATCCTCAATGAACCTTCGATAATAACCAGCCAAACCTAAGAACTGTCGGATCTCGGTTGGCGTCTTTGGAGTTTCCCAGTTCTTTATCGCTTCGATCTTTGTGGGATTCACATGGATTCCATTTCCATTGACCACACGTGCAAGAAATTGGACTTCGCGTAACCAGAACTCGCACTTCGAGAACTTGGCATACAATTTCTCCTTTTTAAGTAGCTCCAAAATGGCTCTTAAAAGCTGTTCGTGTTCATCCTTCGTCTTTGAGTAGATCAAAATATCATCGATGAACACAATCACGAACTTGTCGAGGCACGACTTGCAAACTCTGTTCATTAAATCCATAAAAACGGCTGGCGCGTTTGTCAACCCAAACGGCATAACCAGGAACTCGTAATGTCCATATCGAGTTCTAAAAGCAGGCTTGGGAATACTTTCCTCTTGTGTTCTCAGCTGATGATAACCTGATCGCAAATCGATCTTTGAGTAGTAACTTGAACCTTGCAGCTGATCGAATAGATCATCAATTCTCGGTAGAGGATATCTATTCTTGATTGTCAACTTGTTCAATTGTCGGTAGTCGATACACATGCGAAAACTACCATCCTTCTTCTTAACAAACAAAACTGGAGCTCCCCAAGGTGAGAAGCTTGGCCTGATAAATTCCTTGTCTAACAACTCCTGAAGTTGCGTCGACAACTCCTGCATCTCCGAAGGCGCAAGCCGGTAGGGTGACAGGCGCGGCGCCTGGAACTAAGTCAATGTGGAACTCGACTTGTCTTTGTGGCGGTAATCCTGGCAAGTCTTCTGAAAAGACTTCAGGATATTCCTTTACAACTGGAATGTCTTCAATCTTTGGCTCAGCAGCTTCTTTATCCATGATGTGTGCCAAGAAGGCAACACATCCCTTCTGTAAACACTTTCTAGCTTTTAGACAGCTAATGATTCTCAGAGGCGTATCGCGCTTTTCTCCATGGACTACGATCGTCTCTCCATCTTCTATTGGGATGCGGACGGTCTTTTCGTGACAAACAATCTCGGCTTTGTTGTTTGACAACCAATCCATCCCTACCACCACGTCGAAACTTCCCAACTCGACTGGTAGTAGATCAAAAGTGAACTCGCGTTCTCCCAGCTCAATTACACATCCTCGGACGACTTCATTCGCTTCAACTAGCTTTCCATTAGCCAGTTCAATTGAGTACGAAACGTCTAACTTACTAGCAGTTAACCCAAGCATATTCTTAAATTCTAACGATACGAAACTAAAATCGGCACCAGTATCAAACAGAACAGATGCAAAGCGTTGGTTTACAGGGAACATACCAGTGACAACGTTTGGATCCTGGCACGCTTCCCTTGCGCCGATGTTGAATACTCTCCCACGGACTTGATTCAGTTTTGGGCATTCCCTCTTAAAGTGCCCAACATCCCCACAATTGAAACACTCTGGTCCTCGTCCATTTCCATTTCCATTTCCACCTTGAGTGTTGTTTTGGTTGTGATTTCCATTCCCAGCTTGATTCGCAACATTTCCACGGTTTCCATTTCCGCCATTTCCTCCTTGTTGGCGGTTTCCATTACCATTCCCATAACCTCGATTACCACCATGCCCAGCACCAGTTCCGGCCCAACATGTATCCTTCGTGTGGCCGTTCTTTCCACATGACTCGCATTTCCTCAGTCTGCACTGACCAGAATGATGGCGCTGGCACGTGTCACGCTTGGGCAGAGTACCCATGTAACCCTTTCCTTTGTGTTCGACACCGGTTGTGGCTCTGGCCGGTGTGCTTGACTCACCCTTCTTGCTCACATTACAGGTACCTTGCTTGAAGTTGGAAAATTTTCGTTTGTTTTCACCAGACGACTCCACATGAGTCTCCTTCTTCTTCGGTTGAGTAACTAAAAACTTGTTCAATCTAATAGCTTTCTCAGTAAGTGCCACACTGAGATCAATGGCTTCCGTGATCATTGCAGGCTTGGACGTGGTAACCATGCTCATGATCTGAGGTGCCAATCCCCAGATAAAGCGCTCAACACGTTTAAATTAGGGCGTGACCATGTACGACACTACATGGGACAAATCGTGAAACCTTTGAACATATTCTGCAATCTTAGAACCCTCCATTCTTAGGTGCCAGAACTCAGTCTCTAGCCTCTGAATTTCAGCACGCGAACAATACTTCCTCCTCGTGAGCTCCTTCAGCTCATTCCATGATAACGCATAAGCTGCCGCTTCTCCTAAAGTTTGCACTTGCAGATTCCACCATGATAGGGCACCATCCAGAAACAGCCCTGAGATGTAGGTCACTTGTTGCTCGAGAGCACACTTGCTCATTCTTAGGACAGAGTCTATCTTTTCAGCCCACCTAACAAACGCAACAGCACCTCCAGTGCCGTCGAAATTCACAGGCTTACAGTCGAGGAATTGCTTGTAGGTGCACCCTGCACATACATTAGAATTTACAAATGGTGTTAGCGGTCGTGCTATAAATATCCAAATGTATTGTAGTATATCTCAAACGACTTAACATTACCATTGGGTGGATTGTTATTGCCGTTGTTGTTCAAGATATTTCCGCTTGTTTCGGCATGGGAGGCTGCATACTGAGCTATAGCCGCAGCAATTATCCCTTGGAGTTCCGCCTCAGTAGTGGGCATGCGCGCATCGCGTCGTGGAGGCATCTTCTAAAAAACGATCATGTCGGTCAGGTCACAGTAAGTAAATAATATACGTACGTAATAACATTCATCAATCACATAACATCACATGTTATAAAATTAAAACATATAACTCAACAAAGCATGTAGTGAGAACATTGCCATTGAGCTTCATTAATCACGACCACAATATTGTTTTACATGTTTAATAGTACATCATACATCCAATGATATCATAGGGTCACATCACCCTCAAATTACAAGTCAAACTACGCCTATCATATACAAAAAGTGTGATCTCTCAAAAGTCTTCGTAAGCTGGCTCAATCGCGACTTTCTCACCAAAATGATCGACCTGTATCAAACCAAAAATATCTATGCTGATGGCGGAGGAGGAGGAGGAGGAGGAAAATGAGCGAAAAGCAAGCGACGCATGTGCATCCAATCCTCCTCTAAGGCACGACAGACGCGCAGCAAATACGCAATCTGCTGCTCAGATGTCAAGAAACGAACGTCTGAATCGGGGGAAAACGGACGGGGAGTGTGCGGTGCTGCAAAGGGGGTCTGACAGTGACAAGGCGGATATGGAGCTCTCTCTAACTCCTGATACGACGGCTCAGTGCATCCTGCTGTAGCTGCAACGATGCAAGTATATCCTCCGTAGTGTTCCCCACTTGAATGGGTGGTACGGGTCAGATAATGGCATAACAGGGGGCGTAGTCCACAAAAATGGCTCGCTCGATGGTATGAAAGATGGTGCAGCAGGTGGTGCAACATGAGGAAACTGTGACAGAAACGGAAAAGATGATGTCAGTACAGGTGGAACAGAAACAGGCGGTTGCCTCGATGAACCCTCTCCAGGACGAGGTGGCGGTATGTCCTGGAGGAATGTGATGGGAAGATTAGTGCAATGAACGTCAGTGGTGTGTCGGGGAAATGATGGAATCTCAATGGGTGCAGAAACGGGTGCTACTGGAGGAGTGACAGATAGCACAAACGGTGGGTAATCGTCATCATCCTCGATCCACCCGTTACGGGTGTCAGCATAACGAGGATCTATGTGAGCGGCGAATGGGGCACGGTCAACCAAAGCCGGCACGGGATCAGGTAAAGGTGCATCAACAACAGGATCATCCACCACTGGTGGAGCAACAACGGGAAGGTCAACAATGGGTGGTGCAAGAGCTGGCGCATCATCAAGAACAGGGTCGTGCTCTGGTGCAGGATCAGGAGCAACAACAGGCTCGGGGGCCATGACAGACTCAGGGTCAACAAGATCCATGTCAAAATCGGCAGGGATGTCAAATAACGGAATAATGGGAGCCACTGGCGCCTCTAAGGGCTGGTCCATATGAATAAACTCGATCTCATGACCAGGATCGAACTTAGGAGGAAAAACTGGGTCAAAATCGTCATCGATCTCGTGGTCGAACTCAAACTCGTGTGACGGACCAGGTCCAGCTGACGTCGCCACGTCGGGGTCAGCGTCAGGAGAGTGATGCTGCACACCCTGGTTGTGCAGGGACGCGGATGCCACAGACTCCAACGAGTTTGGAACAGGTGAACCAAGAGGAGCCTCCTCTACAAGGGCCTCTGCAACAGGAAGGACAGCATCAGCATCAATCGGGGCCCCACCCTCATAGTCGTCCTCAGGGGGACCCTCCTCGAACAGATCAATGTCGTCATCAGATACGACATCGAGTGGCACATCCACCACGGGGAAGCAGCAAGCGGAACGGGAGCAGGGATCACCGCAAGAGGTAGATCCCCAGCAGGAATGCCATCAGCAGGCTGTATCTCAACTCCGATGTCTGGCAGAGCGAACGGCTGAAAATCATCGTCATCTGTACTCGTGGTGTCTGACATATACACGTCTCCCTCTGATGGTATCTCATCGTCTGAGACAACTGCCAGGGATCCACTGTGTCTGATACTCCTGTGTCGGAAGAAGAAACCATGGTGTCTATAACATAATCACATACATGCACATATATCAATCATGAAGTCAAATAAACATGTAAGTCACAATAAGACAAACAAGTAATTTTTCTAGTCTCCGTAGACTACCCTCCCAGCCTCTCAGACTGAACTTCCTAGCCTCTTAGACTAACTCCCTGGTCTCTAAGACCAACCTCCCAGTCTCTAAGACTAAACCTCCCCAATCTCTAAGATTGAACCCCTTAGTCTCTAACACTGAACCTCCCTCAGTCTCTAAGACTGAACCTCCCCAGCCTCTAAGGCTGAACCTCCCCAGCCTCTAAGGCTGAACTCCCTCAGTCTCTAAGACTGAACCATGAATTAAAAAAAAATGTATTTGTCCCTTTTTGTTTGTAAAAGTATTTTGTATCCTGGATCTGGACGTTTTAGTGTATGCAATGTAAAAATGTTTTCATGAGAGCCCTAGTGATTATAGTCTAGTTCGCTATGATCGAGGCTCTGATACCAAGCTGTCACACCCTGGCTTTTGAGGAAGCGTGGGTTTATTTGGTGTGACTTCTTAAAACCATAGCAACAATCACAACAATGCTATATGAAAATAAACACATGATAGTCATCCATTCATTAAGTTTTAAAAGTTACCACAACATCATTGTTTTAAAAGTCGACACATATAACAAAATACAACCATGACAAAATTAAAATGTGTTCATACGACACAACAAAAGACTTGAATAAAAACATGGTTTAGAGACGTGTAACCCGTCCAGGCATGGGTCACACCTCCTAAACCTGGATGACATCATATTTTTCCCTACGCAGCTTGACATGATTGCACACATCGCCATATTCATTAATTTCCTGAAATACATGTAGTTTGAAAAATCAACAAAAGTTCAGCGAGTCCATGTAAAAGTGAGTATGTATAAACCTTTCATGCATGAATAAAAGTCCCTGGTATGTAGCAATAAGGAAAAAGAGATAACTAATGGGTTGCAAAGCCACTAGTATGTGTGAAAAGGTGCAGGAAGACTCAAACCTAGCAAATTTGTTACCGGGCTTCGGCGGTAAGACACAGTCACCTCTATGGGCCGCCCCGGCCTCACGGGTGTGGGCTCACTACACCCAAATAGATCTATCACTCTTGTGTCCCTCGGCCCTAACAACGAGGATTGATGGCCTTAAGTGTTGTACCCACCCCTCACATGATCTAGTAGTAAACCCTCCCTATGCTAACCATACCATGTAAATAAATGTTTGTAATAATTTTCGCATGTATTTCACCCCCGAAGTATAAAATTGAAAACAGTAAAGAGAAAAGGGGGACATGAACTCACAGAAGTGCGTATCCTGTAACGTCAACCTCAAACTCGATCTGCTGCGTGATGACCTACACGTACAAATATCTATTAGGCGAACAAGCCGTGCCTTGGTTTAAGATTTAGTGTTTTGAGTTGCGTTACTTTGATATTATACTTGTTAAAATAATAATAATTATTTTAACTTTCATTTTTAGGAAAAATAGTTAGGCAACTATTTCGTATCCACACTTCTTAAGTATTTTATATGTGTATTTCCTTCCCAAGGATGGAGGTATTTATACACGTACACTTGTAATTCCGAAAAATATATTTTAAGTCCCACTTAGAAAAATATATTTAAATTATTTGTTTAAAACATCTTAATTCAAAATATACATATTTTTCCCAAAAATATTATATTTTACTTCATAGATTTTCCAAAATAATATTTTACCAAAAATATACGTGTAAAGGTATTTTTCTGAAATATTACATAGGTTACGTTTTAGCGTTTCGCATCGCAATAATAATTGCGTAACTTAAACATTTATTTTGTAAGAGTTTTGTTATTATTTTGGAGTCGAAATTTTATGGTATATGATAGTTATATTATTTTATCCTAAAAATAATATATCTAGTTCACATAATAAACAAACAATCACACAAGAGTTTTAGTATAAAATATATATTCTACATATATATTTATCAAATTTTATTTACGAAAATCAACCTCCGGCATTTAGTATTTTTTTTGTAATAAAAATCATGGCGAAGTTTATTTTGAAAACCAAGTAAAAAATATATTTGTAACACTTGTTAGAAAAATATTTTCTTAGTGTTGAAATTTTAGAAAAATTTCGCCAGAGTTTCCTTTATAAATGGAGGTGTCCATGCTTACTAGCATATCATTTTCTTTTATAAAATAATTCAATCAATCATCAACCAACGATATGTAACTTATACTTACCAAACTTGTCAAGAACAAGCATAAACCATAAACTCATGAACTTGAAAATTTATAAAAACATGTAGTAACTTACTAGCACACTTAGTAAGTCTTGTTACCTTCCAAAATGTGATTAGTTTCTTAAAAACTTCATTTTTAAAGAGTTTGTATTTTCTCAACTTCTAGTCATATTTTCTAAAAATATTTCTTTGTGAAATTTTCTTATTACACAAGTGTTTCTACACTTGTTTATCCACTAAAAATGTGTTAAGTTTATGTAAGATCCAAGTTTTAACAAAACTCATACTTTTCACTTGGTTCTTTCGAAAAACCACTCATGGATCTTTAGATCTGCAAGATTACATCCTACTTTTATCTTTATTTTTCAAGAAAACATTTATTTATTCACGTTCATAGTTTATGTGTGGATGATTCCATCATCCACAACATTTCTAACTTTCACATCTTCCTAGTTCATGTTTTTAATCATGATCTAGCAAGTCCATATGATGATCCATATCATTTTTACTAGCAAACAACAAACAACAAGCACAACAAGACAAGAATAACATGATTTCATCATCATTTTAACACTACTTTATCTTAAAGTTAGTTCATGTTCAAGACTTGTTTATGGTTCTTTAGAGTTCTTATCATTTCATCATTCTTTTACTATTAACCATCAAAAATATGAAGAGGATGAAGATCTAAGACACTTACCACTAGCACAAGGCTAGGGGAGTTCAAGAGTGTAAAAGTGGCGGTTAAAAGAAAATGAGAGCGGTCCTTGAGCTTCCGAACACACCAAGCTTGCTTGTATGGTCTCTAGCACCTTTGGATGTCCTTAGATTGTATGAATGAAGCTTGATGATGGTAGTGGTGGTGTGCTTTGTTCTCGGCCGAACAAGAGAAAGGAGAGAGAGAGATGAGTGTTGTTTTGGTGGTGAAGAAAAGAATGTTCATGATCCTAAGTGCTAATTTATAAACCAAGTTCACCTCTTAACCTTTGTGTAATGTGCCTTATTATTCACCAACACAATCTAATAAAATATTCAAGAAAATCAATGGGTGGGTCACCCATGTAACCGTCGCCCAAGGGGGCGGGGGGGGGGGGGGGGTATAGGGTTGGGTTTCAATGGATGGTTACTAATTCTAGTTAGAATTCAAGTATTAAGTTTGTGTGTTATGATGTGTTGTTAATTATATAGTGTGTTAGGGTGTTCGGGGACCCTAACTAGCTCAGAAAAATAAAAACAATGTGTTTGGCAATATTTTTGTGTTCCGGGTAAAGTGTTGGTGCATGCATCTGTCGACTTCATCTTGTATCGAGTCTTGTACTAGATTGTTAGATCAGGGCACACAGTTCGAGATAGTAGATTTAAAGGTGATTTCGCTTGAAGGAAGTAATTCCGCTTGAAATGCACATTGCTACTTTCAAGCGGAATCACATCTCTATGTATAGCATCCCAAGCGAAATCAGTTGTAACAGTTTATGATTTGGATACCGAGGTGCTGCCTGTTTGTCCAGTGATTGTAATCAGTGTTAAATCAATCAGAAAGAAGTTTAAAGTGATATTCAAGCTGTTTCGAAGTCTATTTCTCTGTTTCCGCCTTTGAAATAGATTAAAACTTTTCTGAATGACTCGTTTGGGTCACAAACCGATCCTACAAGTGGTATCAGAGCTCAGGAGGAGGAGTTCTTTCCGATTCAGCTTAAAATTTCTGTTTTCTACACCTTCTTTTCAAAATTAACAAATTTTTACAGTTAAAATCGTCTAATTTTCTCACATATTGTGCGAAACTTCGTCTTAACAAACCCTTGAGAGTTTCAGAACAAAATTCAGATTAAAAGTGGTAAAAAAGGACTAAAAAGGTAATTCCGCTTGAACGAACATTTTCTGATTTCGCTTCAAAGACATTATTCCGCTTGAGATTTTCAAGCGAAATCAGTGATTTGGCTTGAAATAGTCTGATTCCATTTCAAAGTTGCTATTTCGCTTGAAATTTCAAGGGAAATCTGTGATTCCGTTCCAAATTGTACTGATTCCGTTTCAAATTGGTGATTTCGCTTCAAGAGGGTATTCTGCTTGAACAGGGTTTTTGTTTGAAAGTTTGATTTCGCTTGAAGAGTTTCAGAACAAAATTCGGATTAAAAGTGGAAAAAAGGACTAAAAAGGTAATTCCGCTTGAACGAACATTTTCTGATTTCGCTTCAAAAACATTATTCTGCTTGAGATTTTCAAGCGAAATCAGTGATTTCGCTTGAAATAGTCTAATTCCATTTCAAAGTTGCTATTTCGCTTGAAATTTCAAGCGAAATCTGTGATACCGTTCCAAATTGTACTGATTACGTTTCAAATTGGTGATTTCGCTTCAAGAGGGTATTCCGCTTGAACAGGGTTTTTGTTTGAAAGTTTGATTTCGCTTGAAGAGGGTATTCCACTTGAACTGGTTATTCCGTTTGAAAGCCTTATTTCGCTTGAACTTGATTCCGCTTGAAACGTGTTGTTTTTGAAAAACGTGTTATCGAATCATGAGTGAAGAATTTGTAACGCATTCGCCACATCTCCGACTACTCCGGCTTCCATTGCTAAAAACATGAATTTGGAAAATGAGACTGGAACAATGCAAAAACCCCTGAAGCTAATGAGCATTGAGGAGTATTACGGATGGTAAGATAGGTTTGAAAATTGGGTTCAAGCAAACCATTAGAGATCTTGGGAATGTATTTTGAAGAAGTATGTTCTACCACGTACGGATCTGCAAGTTGAAAAGGAAATCTCGAAATTCAATGACAAAGAACATGACATGTACAAAGCTGAAAAGATGATGATTAGTCTATTTCAGCAAGCCATCAAAGAAGACATCTTTGTGTTGCTTCAACATGACAAGACCTCAAAATCAATTTGGGATGCTCTAAAAATCAAATTTGAGGGAAGTGAAAAGATGATTAAAAGTAAAAAGGCATTACTTAAGAAAGAATTTAATCTCTTCACCAGTTTGCCCGGGGAAGATACAAAGAAATTAATTGAAAGATATTGCCATTTAGTGCGATCCATGTAAATGTTAAACATAAACAAAGATCGTGAAGAATGGGTCGACAAGTTAGCTGACGCTTTACCTCAAAAGGAGTGGGGTACTTACTTGATGATCTTAAAGAACACTGGAGTATATGATGGTTTGACAATTTCTCAGTTCATCGAGAAGATTGAGGGTCAAGATCTTGAATAGCAAAAGATTGCGAGGATGAATAATCCGAGTGGTCAACAAGACGTGAAAATGTATTATAAAGGCAGTGTTCAAGAGGTTAAAAGAAGTTTGAAGATTCAAACTGCGTTTAGTGCTGGAAACTCATCTGAAAATGTTGAACAAAGTCCTAATATCATCAGTGGTTTCTCTTCATACCCAAGTGTCAATCCAAAGAGTTCATCATCAAGTTTCCATTTTCAAAGTACAAAAGGTGGTGGTTGTGTGATACAGTGCAATATTGCATTGAATCTTCTAGAGGGTCAAAGCATTTCTGAAGAAATTGCAAAAGATCACATGTCTTTACTTGCAACTGTGCTACAATCCTATGAAGGTTTGGTTGCAGGGAGAATTGGGAATCCTATGCTAACGAAAGAGGATTACGATCAGATAGACGCTGAAGAAATGGAGCTCATGGACATCAAATGGTGTCTAGCTAGTGTCCTGAGAAGAGCTGAAAAGTTCAAGATGATTACTGGAAGAAATGATTTTCTTGATGCACATGTTTCTACTTTAGGTTTTGATAAATCTAAAGTTACTTGTTTTCGTTGAAGGGAGAAAGGTCATTTCAAGAGGGAGTGCAAGAATAGAGAAGCAAATGAAGCAAAGAATCCGTTTGGAAAAGATGACTACTACCGGAAAGCCATATATCAACAAGTTGGTCAACAACAACAACAAGAACCACAAGTGGCTCATGGTAGAAAAGTGATAGAGGATTCTTCATAGAGAGCATGTTTAGTGAATCAAGAAAATTTTAGCTAGGATAAATACATTTCATCCGACAGCAAAGCATGCCTAATCAATCAAGATGATGAAAAGTTACCTGAAGGTTTTAGCTGGGATATGTTTGTGGATGAGAAAAGGGAGTTTAAAGCTTTCATTGCTAAAATTGTGAATGAACCAGATATGTTTACCGAGTGGATGAAAGCTATTGGTGTTAGTGTAAAGAATGAAGAAGAAAAGTCTGTCTCATCAGATGAAAGCTCACTAAGTTCAGATGAAAGTTCAGAAAAAGCAACTGTTTTTGATCAAACACCATCTGATTCTGGTTCTTCAGATGATAGTTCTAATAAATCAATTGAGTTTGATCAATCACCAACTGATAACAGTGGTGATGATGAAGAAGAAAGACATATTAATGTTGCAAAAACTCATCTATCTCCTGAAAGCTTTCAATTTTATTTTGCAGATCGATTGGAGAAGCTAAAGGAGAGACGAGCTGCAAAAGAACAAAAGAAAATGAAGTCTGAAGGTGTTGCTCAAAAAGATGAGACTGTTCAAAATGAAGAAGTTAAAATTGTTGCTGAGGAGATTGTTGAAGCTGAGAAGGTGATTGAAAGTGAAAAAGTTGTTGAAGCTGAGAAAATCAGTGAAGCAGAAAAAATTGTGGAAGTCATCAAACCTTGCTCAAAGTGTCTAGAATCATGCAAAGAATGTGCAGCAAAAGACGAGAAGTTGGCTGAGCTTGAGAAGATGAAGGAACAATTACTGTTCAATCTCAATTACATGAAGGAATCTTATGATGTATTGAATAGAACAGTAACTGGTCTTCAAAAGACAAATTCTGAGAGAGAAGACGCCTTGATAATGATGAATGCAACGATGATGACGAAACAAAAAGCTATAAACTATTACATTGAGGAATGTGCCAAGCTGAAACAAGAGTTGGAGACTGAAAAAATTGAGAATGAAAGAAACAGACGATTATTACAGAGTTATTCTAGTTCTGATTATCTTATTGATCGAATATATCCAACTGTTGCAGGTTTCGAAGCATTTCAGGATAAGAAGCCAAAGAAGAAGGATACTGGTAAGAAACCGAGTGTTAGCTATAACAAGTGTCCGCCTCCGATCTGGGAAGGTTATTCTCCCAGAAAACCAAATGAGGAGCAAGTTCAAAAGGCAGTCAATATAAAACTGAAGTCTAATATAACCGATGAATTACCAGAAAACATTGACGTCACTTTCACATCGTCTGACACTGATCATGAGTCTGAGTTAATAAAAAAGGCGGTCGATCAAGTGTTGGATACAGATGAGGAGTCTGAGTCAAAGTTTGAGTCTGGAGGTTCAGGTTCGTCAGTAAACAGTCCAAAATCATCGGTTAAACGGGCTTACAGTAAAGTGTTTTTGTTATCAAAATCGAATTTGAATGATGAAACATTTGAAGTAGCATATACTTTGAATGATTCTGACAAATTATATTGTGACAAAGAGTTTCCAATAAGAAATGTTAGATTTGAAATGATCAAAAAGGTTTTTAAAATGACAGAAATTAATATTTCTGAAATAAAAGATTTAAATCTTACTGAAAAACCTAAAAAATACACTTCAAGAGTTCAACAACGATTAAACAAGAAAAAAGGTTACAGTTCTGGTTCTGGTTTTCAAAAGAAACTAAACCATAACGGTAATTTCAAAAAGAAAGGTTTAGGTTTTATTCCACCTGAAAATGATAGAAATGAGAAAATTTCTAAAACAAATACAAAATTTGTTTCAGGAGGAAGTGCTGAAGAAGAACAGAAGAAACCTTTCTAGAGACAATCAAACCAGGAGTTTCTTGCTGAGAGGAAAGGGACTGGAGTTTTTCATAGAAAAGAGACTAGAACCTATTACAAGTGCAATGAAGTTGGTCACATTGCATGGAATTGCTCTCAAGCTACAATGACAAAACATGGAGTCTCTGAAAAACTTAAAGAAAAAGTTGTTGATGTTGAACCACCAACTGAAAAGTTTAAAATTTTTGAAAATTCAACTTATGAAGTTGGTGAGTGTTCTAAGAATTTTTTTTACAAAAAGAGAGCCAAGGACAACCAAATATGGGTTGTTAAGAAATTTTCTGAGAAAGTCGGCGATGAACCTGATTCCACAAAATCAGAGGAGCCACAAGTTGAGGTTAAAGAAGAAAAATCAGTGCCTTCAGTGAATGATGATAATTTTCCATCATTGAAGGATGAAAAGTTTAAGCAGAAAATTGGTAAGGTTGAGATCTCGAATCAGTTCTATTATGAAAAGAAAGAATTTTGATGTTGAGAAAGCTTTTAATGGCAATGTGAAAAAGATTTTTGAGAAAATGGTCGAGGGAAAGGCCAAAGGGGTTAAAGATTTTTATGCTACAAAGAAAGCAACTTATAACCCAACTGAATCAGAGTTAAAATCACCCAAGGTTGGTCAGACTTGGGTGGAAATTCTTTTCCCTTAAAAATCTGACTTGTCGGAGCTCCCAAGTTTGTAATCATGGAGCAGGAATCGGCATCATTATTGTTTAAATAGTTTTTGAGAAAGTTATTTTTTTTAAATCGTTGAAATTTTTACAGGTTGTGGACTTGCCGGAGCTTCCAGGTTGGTAAGTGTGAAGCAGGAATCGGCATCTTTATTGGTAAAATAATTTTGTGTAGATGTGATTTTCATACAAGTGGTAAATCAGGGACATTAAGTTGTACTTGATTTTCTTACAAGTGGTACAGAGGTTTGTTCAGACAAAGTGATTACTTAAGGTCATTAATTTGAACTTGATGTAATCCTCATATAAGTGGTTGAAAAACAAGGTGATGAATTGATCCCCGAACCTTCAGTGTTTAAAACAAACTTATTTTCCGGAAAAACCATTTTGATTAAAACAAACTTAAGTGTTTTGAAATCTAAATGGGAATATAGTTTGTTGAAAGGGGGTGTTCTGATTGTTTATGCCAAGTGGATGGCGATTTGAAGCGATTTGATATCAGTTGTCAATTTTCTTGTATAGTTTGTTTTCAAATTTCTTTAAATGTGTTTGCATTTTAGGGGGAGTAAAAAATTTTAGAAAATCCAAAAACATTAGAAAATTTGAAAAAGACAAAAACATGATAAAAATCAAAAACGAGTTTTTGTTGTGTAAAGAGGAAATGATAGTACATGAGTGGACTATCACGACATGCTAAAGAAATGGAAAGTATAAATGTGATAAACAATCTCACTGTGGATGTACCAGTAGGTTTTTACACATTCAGTAGACTGTATTCGAGATATAAATCTAAATTTCAAACTTGCTTATGTTGTGGGTAACATTTCTTGGATATATGGGTAACCCCCGAAATCTTGTTTGAAAGGTCCCTCTTTCTGAGATACTCAGTGATATCTGGGGTATTATCCCGGGACTTCTGATTTTGCGGAAGCAATGGCCTAGTCCCCGTATAATACTTTCTACAAATGCTTGAAATATAGCGCCTCCCCCAGCATAAAAATGATGAAACATTGAAAAATGCTAATCATGTGATGTTGAAGAAAAGATCCTCTAAAGGGGACACACCTAAAAGTCGAGCCGTCATCTCTCTGCTGAACGAAAGTTCTGACCAGAGCTCTCACGGTTTCACATCTAACCCCTTACAGATATCATCTGTGGTATATTCACCTGTAAGACTGAATATTGGGATCTGGATACGGGAGTATATTCAAGTGGTGGGACACGCGAATAAGTTTAAGTGCTTAAGACATTAATATCGTATCTCGAAACAGTTGAACTTTGTGTGAAAATTTAAGTGGACCAGTATACTGACAATCTAAGTGAATTGTTTAGAACTTAAAATGAAATGAAGCTTAACGGTGTTGGTGATTTGTCTCATAAACTGATATGATCTTCTTACATAAACTCATAAAATATTGTTTGTTAATATTTCTTTACTACATTTCATTTAAACTCAAAAATCCAAAAAGATTTTCGACAACTGATGTTGAAAAGCAGATTTTCAAAATTCTAAATGCTGAACATGATGATCATTTTGAGGGGGAGTCCGTTAAATCTAAAAATGTTTGAATATTCTTCTGCAAGTGATCACAGATATTCTGGTTGTTTTGAAAAGGAGAGCCTGAGTTGGTGCATACATATTAATATTAAATTGTTAAAATTGTGAAATTTATTATGAGGTAGAGTCTGTGAAGGAAGGGCCAGGTTACGATACTGGAACTGATGCTACTGATGAACTTAAAGAATCAAGAGATCTGATCCTGAGCAAAAGGAGAGCCAGGTTTTTGATCCCGGAACAATTCAAGGGGGAGTTTGCTAGAGAAAGAAGAATTTGGAGAAAGGCTAAAGCCAGGTCGAGATTCTGGAAGCCCGAAGACTGATCAAGATTGAAGATAAGAAGACTCGACACTTAAGACTCATCAACATCTGAGGGGGATTCTGTTGGTGCATGCATCTGTCGACTTCATCTTGTATCGAGTCTTGTACTAGATTGTTAGATCAGGGCACGTAGTTCGAGATAGTAGATTTAAAGGTGATTTCGCTTGAAGGAAGTAATTCCGCTTGAAATGACATTTGTCACTTTCAAGCAGTATCAACACATTACTAATTCCGCTTGAAATGCACATTGCCACTTTCAAGCGAAATCACATCTGAATATATAGAGCATCCCAAGCGAAATCAGTTGTAACAGTTTATGATTTGGATACCGGAGGTGCTGTCGGTTTGTCCAGTGATTGTAATCATTGTTAAATCAATCAGAAAGAAGTTTAAAGTGATATTCAAGTTGTTTCGAAGTCTATTTCTCTGTTTCCGCCTCGCCTTTGAAATAGATTAAAACTCATCTGAACGACTCGTTTGGGTCACAAACCGATCCTACAAGTGGTATAAGAGCAAAAGGAGAAAGAAGAATTTGGAGAAAGGCGAAAGCCAGTCGAGATTCTGGAAGCCCGAAGACTGATCAAGATTGAAGATGAGAAGACTCGACACTTAAGACTCCTCATCATCTGAGGGGGAGTCTATTGGTGCACGCATCTGTCGACTTCATCTTGTATCGAGTCTTGTACTAGATTGTTTGATCAGGGCACGTAGTTCAAGATAGTAGATTTAAAGGTGATTTCGCTTGAAGGAAGTAATTCCGCTTGAAATGACATTTGTCACTTTCAAGCGGAATCAACACATTACTAATTCCGCTTGAAATGCACATTGCCACTTTCAAGCGGTATCACATCTCTATATATAGCATGCCAAGCGAAATCAGTTGTAACAGTTTATGATTTGGATACCGAGGTGCTGCCGGTTTGTCCAGTGATTGTAATCAGTGTTAAATCAATCAAAAAGAAGTTTAAAGTAACATTCAAGCTGTTTCGAAGTCTATTTCTCTGTTTCCGCCTTTGAAATAGATTAAAACTCCTCTGAACGACTCGTTTGGGTCACAAACCGATCCTACATAAAGTCCGGTTGTTCGGTTGGGTGTTGTTCCGTTAAAGTGCTTAATTAATCTTTAAGGTGTCTTTTATAATACTTTTAATGACACATTTAATTCCCAACACTTTGGAAAGTATCTAGGACTATTTTGCCAAGTTTTTGCACTTTACTAGCATAGTTAAATGCTGAATTTTGTTATTTAGTGCAGAATTTTGCATTTAAAGTGTGTTTTAGGCACTTCCCGGCACTATAACTATCACCTAGTGACGCAGTTTTATGGTCCTCACTTCCCTACACTCCTTACTAGTGTAGTATTCTATCTCTGGCTCATACTGGCCTCAAAAACATTGTCTGTCTAGGTGTTGGCATTGTCAGCATGTTTTCTGGGTTATCCGTTCAGTGTGCTAACTGTGCTTTGTGCATCAAGTTTGTCACTAATGTTTGTATGAAATAAATGAACTGACAGTATGAAATGTGATGCATATGTATGTATGTAATAGAAAACAGAAAGCAGTTTAATCACAGTTATAATCAAGCACGGTCATTAAGCACAAATTAAATATTAATTAAGTGTACGGATACCTGTAAATGTGAGGGTTGTCACAATAATAACAATGCAATTTGCATGTTTATCTCAGCTCCTCCCAACTCGTGCTAAAAAGGTTCCTCAAATTCGAGTAGCAAGACAGAAGACATCACAAAACATACATCATGAAAGTCTAACGGAATATCGCACTGTGACTCTATCAACCACATAACTTAGGCAAGTAACACATGTATTCAGTCTGTAGTGCTAAGTGTGCAATCACATGCAACATCATACATAAGTGTACACTAGATATGCTATGCAATAAGTAAATGAGAGACGAACCTTGCAATCTCGAGCTGAGTGTCATGGTCGATTTCGAAGCTGTTCGGTTATAGTCTGGTTTTATAAAAACGTTTTAAAACCTAGTTCACTATAACCAGTGGCTCTGATACCAAACTATCACACCCCCAAAATACCACATGCGGAAACACCACGGGATGTGTGACGTACCAGGATCCAGCCACTAACCACATTGAACTATAACAAGATATTAAATAAAAGATTTCATTTATTTCATAACATAGTTTCAAATCATAACTTAAAATCAGAACGTTCAGTGGAAGCATAACGTAATTCGTTATTCAACTATTTCAAAACAAGTGTACGAAACCAAAGAACATGTATCCAAGAGACTCGACCCATGACCACTCCATCACTCCTAGATAGCAAGTTCCACATCCATGAATCTAACGTCTTGCAAGCATGCAGACAAGTGTGTCAGACGACGCTGGTGAGTTCAAAGTTTGTTAACACGTTTAGTTACCAGATATGAGTTTAAAACATTTTTAGAGATTCGATGTTGTTAATAACTCGATTACCGCAGATGGCTCCAGATTATTTGCCCTTCCCCAATGCTCTATCAAACATTTGTCGAGTGGTTAAGGTAATTAGTTCACGCCCATCCTCGCCGATACGGTATGAGGGTACAAACCTAATAGCGCTATCAACTAATAACCCCATTGCCTCCCCGACAACCAATTCGGTATATGATGGGACTTAAATGATAGATATGAGTGTATTAACCAACATCCCGAGTTTAACATTCCAGTCAAACCCAATAACCCAGTACTCCTCCCCGGAATACCTACAAGATGTCCCTCCCCGGGACGCATGCTTGAAAAAGAGCAGTGAACTCACCTTAGATTTGCTCGGTATATTAAGTTACCCGGTCCAGTTAGTCAACCAACCCTATCGTGGTTACCAATAACATCAGTTTCATAATCAACTAGGTCACGTAATTCACACAGATTTTATTCATCACAAAGATCATTGTATAACATTTAGCAAGTATCCCGTTCCCATACAAGTCCATATCCTATGTGAATGTCACATAACAACACACAACAGGTGAGTGTTCTAATTACACAAGTCAATCAGGTTTCTCATTCATAACCAACATTGTTATCATATATCAGATAGTATTCATAACACAAATATCCATTATCATATTCAACATACACAGTTTCACTGTACTGCCCATTAACTCCTATACAGCATCCTTACGAAGAATCAATCTTCGTGGGATGTCTTCACGGTGAAGATCCCATATAACGAAGGATTGTCCTTCATCGGAGTTAAGTTTGGCGAAGAATCCCTCGGCGAAGAATCATTCTTCGTCGAGGATGATCATGACGAAGTACCCTAAGGGCTCGTCGGGGACCAGTCAACAAAGAGTTACATCCTTCGTCATTGCACCTTAACACATTCCACAAACAGATCACATTCCATAAACAGATCACATAACATATTTCAACAGTCTGTTATCCATGTTCATACAACCCTAACTAGCAGCCGTTAACTTCATATCAATATTCTAATCATCGCCTATCAGTTTCATCGTGATCCAGGTTTTAAACAAATCAATATCACATGAGTTATCATCATCAGTAGTCCAACAAGGCCCTAACTAACATTTAATGAATTCCAATAGATAAAGACCTCATGTAATTGTTCAACCAATCCGTGACAAATCATTATAATTCAATTCCCATACCCTAGTAGCATATGTATGACAGTCTTTCTAATCGACATAAATCCACTTCACAACAGATTATGTATGGATCCCTAAACTCCATACGGTCACAACATATCATATAACAATTTCACATGAAATCAAGAATAGTATAATCAAGAGTTTAAACACGGTGAAACTACCAACCTCGAGATGGTGAAGTCGGGTGTTAGAATGGTGCCAAGTAAGGCACAAGACAACTCAGTCGAAGGAGAAGACGCCTCGAAGAGATAACTGCCGTCGCTAGTTTGGGAATAGTCTAGGGTTTGCATCCTCAATGTTTTGCAAAAACTCCAAATATATGCACACGAGGAGGCTAGGCCTAGGACGTCTTGGGCTCGAGGGATAGACTGGGCCAACAGCCCCTTTTGGCGAAGTGTCTCCCTCGACGAAGATTATTCTTCGTCGGAGTGCTTTGGCGAAGACCCCTTCTCGACGAAGAGTCAGTTGTGACGAAGAATCAACCTTCGTCGAAGGTTGATTGTGAAGAAGGATTATTCTTCGTCGAGTGCAAACAGGGTTAAACATAATTATGTTATGACTAACCATTACACCATACTTAAGTTCTCGCGTAACACCCAAACGTAACAACACTTTAATCATTCAAATGTCATGCACAAGATACAACATAAAATGAATTGCGAAACAAGTGATGCGTAGATGAAGGACCTTGAGATCTCGGGTTATCACAAATATGATTGGTGGCATGATCCTGGTCAGTCACACGCCTCACGGTAGTACTCCACATGTGGAAATTAAGAGTGTGACAACGTGTCAACGAGCTCTACCGAATAGTTAACCAAATGATTCGATGGGAAGTTGTTAACTTGTTGGAAACAGATGCAGTATACTTGTTAAGTTCCATTTATTGTCGGTGATAAATACAAAGTTTTGGAAACACTTAGTTTCCAAGAGGTTTAGGACATATATATTTATATAAACACTAGGTTTTTTACCTGCCGCGCGTTGCGGTGGCGCCGACTCGTTTTCGAACTAAATTTACATTGAAGCGTAGAGCAATCCAAATTCATACCGTTGAATGAAAAATGTATTATACGACTTGTTTCCAAACAAAATTTACGACAAAACAAATTGCAACTCAAATCGAATGGATTAGTTCAAACGTTATGTAATTCGTTAACCATATGAAAACACACGTTTTAGCTTATCTAATTGAACTCAATGTAACCTATATAAGCATTGCGATTGGATCAAAACGTAAAGTAATCGAATTTTTACCATACAGTCATAACGTATTATATGTAACCCGACTGATACATAGAAAACGTAAAGGTATAAAGGAAAATTTGACATGTGTAATCAAAAGGGATTAATAAGAGATTTTAAAAAAGGAAAAAATGAAACCACAATTTGATTCCACTCGATTGAATACAAAATTTATGGAACATATATAAAATAAGCACAAAAACGTATTATATTTTATGTTAAAACATAGATCGAATCAAATTTACGCTGACACGCACATAAAAATATATACATAAAAATTAGTATATTTCACTCACTCAAGGTAATAATGTACTTTGAAGTAATGTATGGAGAAATGTATTTTGTCTTAATATATTAAAAATATTATTATTATTATTGTTAGAATACATATAAAATGCAGAGAAACCTTAGTTAGTATTTACCTTTGTACCTTTGTTTGTTATTTACTTTTCTAGTTAAATTAGGTAGTCAAGTACTCAAGTTGTTGAAATGAAGGCTGAAGCAAACAAATGACAAAATACATTAATAGCATACAAAAGAAAATGAGAGTAGGGTTGGTGGCATGTAGCCACCGACCTTTCTCTTTAATATATATAATATATACATATAAATATAATTATAGAAACGTGTTAGTCGTCCCCAATGGTCGTACGTATATGTAACGAATATTTTTATAAAAATAATACTTTGTAAACTCGTATAATGTATTCACGCGTTTCTGATTACTCATCATACACGTTGAAGGATAGTATTACGACTCGTCGTCATTTTCATAAGATGTGGACACACACACACACACACACACACACACACACATATATATATATAGGGTTAGGATCGTGTGAGAAGCACTAAGCTAATTGAGAAACTTGAAAAGCATTCTGGAACACTCATTGTCCCTAAGCGTTTCGTAATATACACATATATATAGTTTAAAAGTGATTATATACATATGTGTATAATTCAAGATTTGACAATATACATATATGTATATAGTGAATTTTAAACTATGCATATGTGTATATTACGAAAAGCATAGGGAAACGTGTGGTCCAGAAAGCTTCTCAAGTTTCTCAAATAGGGTGGACTTCTCTTAGGATCCCTACCCTATATATATATATATATATATATATATATATATATATATATATATATATATATATATATATATATATATATATATATAGAGTGGGGATCCTACGAAAAGTGTGTTTTTCCTAAAAAGTGTAAAAAGTCATAAAACACAATAATTTCAGGCATAAAACACACCTAAAACTCACAAATAATAGAATGAATATTACTAAAACACCATATTCAAACTCTAATACTCCATAAAAACTTCAAACACACCATCGTAGAACTATGAATATAAAACACACAATGCTAAACAACATAAAACACAATAATATTTGTCATTCCACAATCAGAGCCTTAACATCTAAAACACAACACAAAACCCACATACATGATGTTTTAGTAATCTTCATCATATTATTTGTCGGTTTTTGGTGTGTTTTATGTTTGACATTATGGTGTTTTATTACTTTTTACACTTTTTAGGAAATTTGGGCTTTCTGGCCAACTCCTATCCTATATATATATATATATATATATATATATATATATATATATATACGGGATCAGGAGAAAACGGCAAAAAGTGTGAGAACGGTGAGAACGCATCCTGGGCCGAACACGTGGCGTGGGGCATGATAAGGGTCTGAGGGGTTTTTTTGTCTTTTTAGTATTCTTCTCCTTTCACGATTTTCGCATTTGACATGCTTCTTTATTTTGTGCGTGCAAGATAATTTTGGCGTTATGTAGAATTATTAATATTTTGGCGTTTTAGTGTTTTTTTTCTCAGATTTCTTCTCATTGAATTAATTCTTTTTGTGTCACATAGTTAATTTTTTGGCGTTATGGCTTTTTCCATGTTATTTTTGGCGTTTTGTATCTTTTTGTTAATAATTGATTACCATAGATTAATATTTTATAAAACTACAATAACACGAAAATCAAAATAAACTAATAGTCTTCCGTAGGTGGGATTACATCAGAGATGTACCCATCGCTTTGTTCATCACTTTCTTCAAATTCTTCATCATCAAATTTCATTTTTGCATATAACGCCATTAGCTCGTCTCTTCTTGCTTCAGCCTATTCTTGAATATCAATGCATACTTAGATTTTGGATCATTTGAAGGTGTTAAATCACAGAGTTGTTCAATGATAAATAGCAACCCTGTCTTCAACATTTCTTCCATTGGCCTTGAATATTGCACCCCGTTTTTATAAGTCACTTCAAGTGTTCCTTCTTTCTCATGCAATACCCAACTGCTAAGTTTTGGTATATGAGTATCTTCATTATCATCATCATCTTTATCATCTTCTGCTGGAAATTTTCTCTTCAGTCTTTTTATTACAGTTCTCGTTCTTTCACAATCGTTGTCTATTGGAACCCCAAGGGCCAGGATATCCTTCTGAACATTTTCATTCATTCTCAGCATGGCTTTGATTGTCCTTACCTTTACCCTTCTCCTGTCAGAGAACTTTATGATGAATCGTTTCTCTTTCCTTTCAAACCTCCATGCAATAACCTTAGCCATTTTTAAATTTTTTGGCGTTTTGGACAATATGTGGCGTTTTAGTCAAATTTTTTGGCGTTTTTGAGCTTGGGTTCTCATTTTCTTCTTTTATATTGACTTTTTTCCCGCGTATGACAGTTAATTATGGCGTTTTGAAAAAGATAATTAATTATAATAAATGTTAGTAATTATGTTTCCTATCGTTTCATTTTACTGTTTTTTGCAGTTTACCGTGTTTTGTTTTCAGACTCAACTGTTTTAATGGTGTAACACGTCAAATCTATTGACGGCTGTAATTATGGCGTTTTGTTTTCCAATGGCGGTTAAATAACTATTGGACTTCTTTTCTTTTATATTCTTTGCACATTGTTTCACGCATTTTTTATAATATTAGTTGTTCAAACTAAATTTATTATAGTTTGGTAGTTTTTTGGGGGCGGTTTTATGGCATTATGGCGTTTTACACGTATTTGCTAATTTTGGCGTTTTATTATATTTTTCATTATAGCATTAATATTCTTTTGTTGTTTATTAACTGACAAAACAAACAATAGATAAAGAAAATTAAAAAAAAAAAAACAAAGTAGAAGCAATTTATAATTTTAAATCTTCAGTGTCATCAGTCTATTTTTTCTTTTGAAATTACAAGAAATGTGACAAATAAATGGCGTTTTGGGTTTGGCGTTGTTTATTTTCTTTGTTCATGTGTTGAAGTGTCTTTGTGGATGTTGGAGACATAGATCGACCCCGTGTGGGTGGATGCTATCTGCCTGTCGTCTTCATTATAATCATCGAGGCCAAAGTAGCATTTACACTGGTATAGGTCTCTTCTTATCATCCAAACCTTCTACAGGAACAAAGATGACAGTATGTCATATGGGTGTCATCAGTCCCTCTTTTTTCAATTTTGTCCGTCTCATGCAGCAAAATCTTACTACACTCACGTAATAAATCATTAAATGAAGATTCATGTAGAACATTACTGAGGATCAAAGAAAAGATGTTTGTTATCGTTGTATTTTTTGGCGTTTTACATTGAGTTGTAAATTTTTTTAGCAACCACTGTGTGACGTTTCTATTTATAGAATTTTTTTAGCGCGTAGTTTAGGCGGGATGTTATTTTTATAATAAAAAATGTAATTAACATTTATCCGGATGTAAGCTTTCGCGTTATATATAATGGCATTTCATATTTTTGGATTTTTTTTTATCCAGAGAGCTTAAATAAAAACATAGAAAAAAGTACGCAGTGATAAAATTGGCGTTTTATATTTATTTGGCGTTTTATTTTTCAATGGCGTTTTATGTGAGAAATGGTTTTTTTTTTTTACTTTTTTACCCTTAATGAAGCGCGTCCACCTAATAAAATTGGTGTTATTTACTAAAATGTCACCGCGCCAATCTAATCCATAGATTGTTTTGATCGGACGATCAATAAGCGTTCTCACCATTCTCACACTTTCTACCGTTTTATCTAAATCCTGGCCCTATATATATATATATGTATGTAACCGTAAACCTTTATGTATATAAACTTCGCGTAGCCAAAATAATAATCTCGCGTCTGGTGGATAATTATTAAATAATTCTATAGTTATACGCTTGTTAGGATCGACTTCATTTGTTTGTTATCGAAATGGTTCAGATAATGTTATTTACTATAATCGTGCGATATCGCGTCGTATTCCGCTTTGACGTTTGAAATAAATATAAATGTAAATAACTATATTTGTTTTACATAATTGTCAAAAACTAGACGGTTTGAAATAAATATGAATAGTTATATTTATTTTATATAAGTTTTCCGAGTTTCGTTATTTTGTAAACCGCGTTTATCGAAACGTTATCAACTTGTTTTGCGAGCTATAAAATGTGGTAAAAAATAAGTGTACACCTATATTTATTTTTATAAAATACTTCGAATCCGATAGGTTTCGTTTTTAGAATAAAACACGTTTCGTATTACGGATTTTTACAAAAAATGGGCAGAGTTTCCTCTGTTTTTGGACGATCCCGACAATACAAGTTGTCGATAAAGTTTCAAAACACAACAATCAATTCAACAATATATACTTTTTACGTCATATATTCAAAACATAGGCTTTGTTTAACATAAGCCTAATATATATACATTATGTCGTGCGTCGGTTCGGTTATATATATATAGGGTATATAGGGGGCCGCTGAAATGAAAACCACCTCCAGTTGTAAGAAGCGCGAGAACCAGTTCCAAGCCATTAGATCAACAAGATGGATGAATGAGATTAAAAGTAACTAAAATTAATATTAAATACTTTTTGTCTTATTATGTCTTTAATATTTTAATACAAAAGGGTAGTTTAGTAAAATTACTCTATTTTGTCTTTTTGTTTTTATTGTTTTTTTATTACTTTTTGTATTATTATATTAGTTTTATTTTTTAAACATAATTTTTTTTATTAAAAGCATTTTAAAAATCAGATTTCTTTACAGATTTTTTAGACTTTTTACGTTTTACATTTTACGTTAAACTTTTTACGTTTTACATTAAACTTTTTACATTATACTTTTTTAGGTTTTACGTTTTACGTTTTACGTTTTACGTTTTACGATTTTACGTTTTACGTTTTTACGTTTTTACGTTTTACTTTTTACGTTTTACGTTTTACGTTTTACATTTTACATTTTACGTTTTACGATTTTTCGTTTTTACGTTTTACGTTTTTTACGTTTTACGTTTTACCTTTTACGTTTTACGTAAAACTTTTTACGTTTTTACATCTTACGTTTTTACGTTTTACTTTTTACGTTTTACGTTTTACGTTTTACGTTTTACGTTTTTTACGTTTTAAGTTTTACGTTTTACGTTAAACTTTTTACGTTTTATGTTAAATTTTTTTACGTTTTGCGTTTTTACGTTTACGTTTTATGTTAAAAAGTTTACGTTTATGTTAAAAAGTTTACGTTTTACATTAAAAAGTTTACGGTTTAACTTTTTTTACAAAAACTCTTTTACGCAAAACAAATGCACCCAGAAATCGCAAACTCCGTAGGTGTCTCAGATAGGTTGTTATCGTCATCGACGCCTCAAAATTTTTTTTTGAAACAACAACATCAAAACAAAGTACGTCTCGAAAAAAAAACGGGGTTTGGCTCAGATTTTTCGATAATCAAAAAGGCTGCAAAGTGGGGTTGCAGGTTCGAAAACCTACCCTCTGTCATCCTTGTTAGTGCATGCGTCTGTCGACTTCGTCTTGTGTCGAGTCTTGCATTGCTCAGGGCACGAAGATCAAGAAATTAAGTCAACAAGTTAATTCAGCTTGAATGGGTGCTAATCCCGCTTGAAAAGTCAACTTGTAATTCCGCACGGGTATTTCCGTTTGTAATGCTAATTCCGTGTGAGATGCCTAATTCCGTGTGAGTTGTTATTCCGTTTGAGCATGTTCAAACGGAATTAGACAGCCTATATATAGGGTTAATCTCGTTTCATTTGTAACGGAATTAGGTTGAGGTTTTCCGACGACGAAGCTCTGTCAAAGTGTCTTCAGACTTGTAATTTTTACCAGATCAATAGAAAGACAGTTAAAAGTGATATTCTAGCTGAATCACACACAATATGTCTGTTTCCGCCTTTCATATTGTGTAGAACGCCTCTGATCGACTCATTCAGGTCCGAAATCGATCCTACAATCCTTGCCGTGCCATCGTCATCAAAATCTAGGTTTTTTTTTTGCATCATCGCCATCCCATTCCAACATATTAAACCCACATAGTCCTCTGATCAAAAATCACCAGAAAAATCAAGAACACATAATCATAGTTCACTGATCAAACAAAGATCACTGATCAAAAATCAACAAGAACAAACCCACATAGTTCATCAGACAGAAATCAAGAAACCCCATCAAACAAAATTGAAACCCCATCAAACAAAAATCAAGAAACCCATCAAAAATCAAGAACCCCCATTAAACAAAATCAAGAATCCCAACTGAAACTCACAAGTCCGATGGAAATCGGCAGATCGAGAGTCCGACCGCCGGCGTCGCCCCTACCACCACCGTCTTCCTCCTCTGTTCACCTTTATCTCCTCACAACCCTTCTCTTTCCGACAAGAATCTCTCCCATCTGCCTCTCTTCCACTCTGATTTTAGCCGCCGTGAGCCACCACCAGAACAAAGGTGAACAAAGAGAGACGAGGGGGTGAGGAGCGTGCTTTGTCGGCTATCTTCGTCGCCGGTAGCTGGTGCTCCGCCGCCTCGTCACCGTCCAGCGCCGCCACCCATAGTGGTGGCCGGCTGGTCATCATCGAGCAGGGAGGAAGGGGTTCAAAGATGAAGAGATGATGAGAGATGGGTTTGAATTTCAATAGATGTGAGGGTCTGCAACTTTCAAGAGATGGAGAGAGAGAAAAGTGAGAGATATTATATTTTGAAGAGAGAGAAAAGGGAGAGATATTATAACTCTGTGGCAATAAATGGAGAGAGAGGAATGATATGACACATGGGGTAAATGACCAATATACCCTTTATGTTGGCACAATGTGATTGGTTGAGAGTGGTTCTCGCGGTTCTTACAACTGGAGGTGGTTTTCATTTTAGTGGCTCCCTATATACCCTATATATGTATATATATATATATATATATATATATATATATATATATATATATATATATATATATCTGTGTGTGTATGTATATACAAGTTATAAAGACCTGATTAATGTACAAGTCCAAGTAATTTTTGTATAAAATTTCATTAGTCGGTTCGGTTTAGAGCTCGGTTTCGTGAAAAGATATCACTAAAATAAACAATATAACATAACCGCGTCGTTAACCTTTAACCGAGTCTTGCATTAATGATGTAGTGAGTAGTACGATAATGAAGATCAAACACGTTGATTCTGTGAATGCCCGTGTCGTTCTTCCCCAACCCCAAAATTCAACCCAAAGGGCTCGGAATTTGAAGTGAAAAACTGTTTTTCTCAAAATTCAATTCTGATTCATCAAATGATTAGGGCAATACATAAATATAGACAGAAATTCGAAACGGGCCTAAAAAAGACAACGGGCCAAACACAAGCCCAAAAACAAAATGCCCAAAATACTTGAAAAAACATAAAAATGGAAAAAACTAATAGAAATAAGCGTTTTTTCGGCCCGGACGATGACCCAAACCGCCGTAGGCTTTTGCAGCAAGATAGAGCTCGTTCTCCCGTTCGTTTTGACTGGTTACACGCCCCAAACGGACTCCCGTAGCCCAAGTTAGAGCCATTTCAATGAAGCCCCTTTTGTGACGCGATCCTGGGCCTCCAAGTACCGGATGGCCCGCTCTTCCACGCTTGGGCCCGCATCAATTAACTAGTTGTCTCGTGTTGACCGACAATTGACCACGTTGACCCAAACCCGAACCGAATCTGATGTTGACCATTATTTGACCCGAACCCGAACAAGCCAAATCCACCCTTGTTTCTTGTAAGCTCAAACCAAAAGGAACCCGAACCAAATACACAATCACCACTACTGCCACCGGCACCACCGCCGTCGGCTACTGTCGTGAGTGGTGGCCGGCCCTACTTCTCCTCCTGGTCTCTCTTTCTCCTACTCAGATCTCTCTCTCACTGCTTCTCTCTCTACGGGCCCCCCCTCTCTCTCTCTCTCTCTTCAAACCAATGGGTGTGCGTGTATGGTGGTACAAGTGGAGAAGGTTTCCAGGGTAGGCCAGTTCTTTACAGAGTCGATCTTAGCTGGGTCGACGTGAATTCCGTCCTTATTGACTACGTGCCCAAGGAAATGGACTTCTCGAAGCCAGAAGTCACATTTCGAGACTTGGCATATAGTTGTTCATTGCGAAGGAGTTCGAGAATAAGATGCAGGTGTTGTTCATGCTCCTCTTGGCTTTTCGAGTAGATCAGGATGTCGTCGATAAACACAATTACGAATTTGTCGAGGTAATGCTTGCACACTTGGTTCATGAGATCCATGAAAACCGTAGGCGCGTTAGTAATTCCAAAGGGCATGACGAGGAACTCGTAATGTCCATAACGAGTTCTGAACGCAGTTTTGGAGATGTCTTCATTACGGACTTTTAGCTGATGATAGCCTGATTGCAGGTCAATCTTAGAGTAGTAGCTCGATCCTTGCAACTGATCAAATAGATCGTCGATACGTGGGAGAGGGTAACGATTCTTGATGGTAACCTTGTTCAGCTCACGATAGTCGATGCACATTCGGAATGTGCCATCCTTCTTCTTGACAAAGAGTACTGGTGCTCCCCAAGGTGACGAACTAGGACGGATAAATCCTTTATCCAATAATTCTTGTAGTTGCGTAGAAAGTTCCTTCAGTTCTGCAAGGGCTAATCGATAAGGCGCACGAGCTATAGGTGCTGCTCCGGGAGCTAGCTCGATTTGGAATTCGACCTAACGGTGAGGAGGGAGTCCACACAGTTCTTCAGGAAATACCTCGGGGTAGTCGCGTACCACTGGAAAATCTTCAATCCTCTTTTCCTTTTCCTGTGTGTCGGTGACAAGTGCTAAGATAGCGGTGTGCCCCTTTCGTAAACACTTCTGGGCTTTCAAGAACGAGATGATGCCTGTGACTTCTTCGCCTTTGTCACCTTGAACGATGAGGGGTTTTCCAGAACGGCGGGGGATGCGAACCATTTTCTCTTGACAGAGGATTTCCGCGCGATGTTTGGATTACCAGTCCATACCGATGACGACGTCGAAGCTTCCAAGAATGATAGGGAAAAGATCGATGCTATAGGTCTGACCAGACAACACTAGTTTACAGTTGCTGATAACATGTGAGGCCTTGATGTTTCTACCATTAGCTAACTCGATGATATGCTTACAACTTAATAACGTAGGCGGGTGCTTAAGCTTCTTACTAATACGTAGGGATACATAACTAGCATCGGCTACAGAATCAAATAATACAGAAACACAGTGATCATCGAGTAGGAACTTACCCGCCACAACGTTGGGGTCATTCCTTGCTTCTCCAGCTCCAATAACAAATGCCCTTCCTCTTGCGCCATTCCCAGCATTGTGGGTGTTTTGATTGTTGTTCCCGACGCCTTGATTGTTGTCGTTCTGATTCAGCTGGGGGCAATTCCTCTTAATGTGTCCCTCAGCTCCACACTGGAAACAACCCTTGACATTCCCATGATGTTGCTGCTGCTGTTGTTGGTTCTGCCCTGCGGGACGTGGACTCCTACAGTCCTTGGCCTCATGCCCCATCTTGTTACATCGTTGACACTGAGCTTTCCCACAAGGCCCACTATGGTGTCGGTTGCACTTGGGGTGGTTCCCTCGATAGCCACCCTGTTGTTGAGGGCCCTTGTTGTTTTCGATTTTCCTTTGCTGAGATGGGACCTGAGTGGGGTTAGCATCCTTGTTTTGGTTTCCTTCCCACTTACGCTTGTTATCACTAGAAGTTCCAGCAGTAACACTGATCCTCTTAGGTAGCTTGCCCTGTTCCACAGCCTGATCAGTGAGTTTGTGAGCAAGACGGACGACTGGCTGAATGGTATTGAGGTTGGCTGCGGTCACATGGCTTCGGATTTCCGGGGCCAAACCCTTGATGTACAATTCGATCCTTCGATACATAGGTCGAGACATGTTTGGGCAAAGAGCACCATGGTCGTTGGACTGTTTGGTGTATGTCTCGATCTCTGATCCAACCATCTTGAGCTCAAAGTACTCATTTTCGAGCTTGTGGATGTCATCCCGGTGACAATACTCTTCCTTAACCATGTCCTTGAAATCTTCCCACATGGTAGCATTAGCAGTTTCCAAACCAAACATCTGAATTTGCACCTTCCACCAGGAAAGCGCGTTTCCTTCAAGCGTACCAGTAGCAAACTTCACCCAATTTGCAGGGGGACACTCACAGACAGCAAAAATGGCTTCGACTTTCTCAATCCAGTGTAGAAGACCTATGGCACCCTCAGTGCCATTGAAAGGGAGAGGCTTGCAATCCATGAAGGTTTTGAAAGTACAGACATGTGGTTGCGCATGCGCATGCTGACCTGTTGTGAGAAGCGAAGCGAATAGGTTTAGGGGTGAAAAGATGATGCGGCGTTAGGATCTAAACATCCTAAAGTAACGAGTTTACCTACAGAGTGAGCTGCGAAAGCTGCAGCCACCGTGTTAAGCAGGTTAGTGAATTGAGCCTGAGTCATGTTAATGTTTCCCCTTCCACGTCCACTCATTGTCTTCATAATCAGAAAACATAATATGAGTGTGATGTCGTAATGTAGTGAGAATGAGATAGAAGAGGGAGGTGTATCTATCTAACTAGGCACACTAGTACGTATAGCAGAACAGAAAGCATAAAGTAAGCAAGTAAGTAAACACTAGTCCGAGCTATGAGGTCTAATGTGTTGAGTCTTGCACTTGGAGTGTAGTGTCGTCACGAGTCACGGGTTATAGTCTGGTTTTTCTCAAAAAGATTCCCTTTTTTTTAAAACCAAGTTCACTATAACCAATGGCTCTGATACTAATCTGTCACACCCCCAAAATCCACATGCGGAGTACCACCGCCTGGGGGCGTGACTGACCAGGATCCAGCCACCAATTATACTAAGCAATTTAATAAATAACATAAGTAGCTTTCACCAACCACGGGGTTAGCAAATATCATAACCAGAGTTCAAGAGTTTTAGGTTCAAATAGTAGTTTAGGTATGTAGCGGAAGCATAGACAAAATAGTTTAAAACAAAGTTCATAGTTCAAGTTTATTTAGAACCCAACACAAGGGTTAGACGACCACTACACATCCCCAAGCTGCAAGCTCCTAAGTCACCGGATACCTGCAAAGCATGCAGTAGGGTATCAACATAATGTTGGCGAGTTCACGAGGTGTCAAGTTTTAGTTTTCCAAAATGTAAGTTGTTTAGATAAAGCATTTATAATCACGTTATGGGGAGCTACCCCATCTGTAAGCTCACTAAACTGTCGATACCGAAACTGTTGACGTAAAGTTGTTGTGCCCCGAGTCAATGTCTATCATCATTGACCAAGATGCAAGGTCTACTAGTTCACGCCCGATCCCCCCGGTCACGGTGTGAGGTTGTCAAACCTAATAGCGCTATCAACTAATAACCCGTTCGCCCCCGACGATTAATCGGTACTGTAAGCAGGGACGTAATGTGATAGAGTTTCGTTTAGTTTTGGCTAGTTGTGATTTATAAATAATATCCAAACGTATCTCCCCCGGAGATAGTGAATTAAAAGTACCCATTCGTATTTTCCCCCGGAAGTACTAGTTTGGAAGTATTCTTCCCAAAGATGTCAGTTTGTTTGTGTCCCTCCCTAGGACGCATGCTTTTAGTGTGTGAACTCACCTTGGGTTGCTCGGCAGACCGTTTACTTGGTCAAGTACGTTGGTCACCACGTCCTAACATGGTTACTAGTATAGGTCAGGTTTGGGTACAGGAAGATCACGTATATCTTACACGTTTCTTACACATAACATGCATGCTATACAAGCATTCCTAATGTTGGGCTGATTCTAGATTAAACAGTAACAGTTAACACATAGCATACAAACCACAAGTGCTATTGGGCCTTTCCGATCACACTAACAGTTAATCAGCAGCATGGCACAGCAGCATAGATACAAGCCCAAAACACGTTGTCACATTTGGTGGCCCAATAACGGAGTCAGACAGCCCAATCGAGACTAAGTTGACTCGACTCGAGAACATGCGGTCTCGAGTCGCAACCAGGAGGTCTCGAGTCATGGACGTCCAGTCTCGAGTAGTGCAGGCTTAAGTCGCAACCTTAGAGGTCTCGAGTCCAGTCTCGAGTTGTCACTATGTGGTCTCGAGTCGCAATCACAGCGGTCTTGTCACACCCCCAAAATTCACACGCGGAGTACCACCGCTTGGAGGCGTGACTGACCAGGATCAAGCCACCAATCATATCGAACATGTAATTAATGTCAAGTATAATAAATGTAAACCAATTATTCAATACGATTGATGTTCCAACAAAACATAGTTTAAGTAGCGGAAGCGTAACAATGAGAATCCAATGTATGTAAATAGTTCAAGTGTTGTGAGTGTAACATAACATCCACGATCCAAGCTCCACAACGACCTGCTCCTCCCTGTGCAAGCTCCATATGTACCTAATATCCTGCAAGGCATGCAGCAGAGAGTCAACAACTAGTTGAGCGAGTTCACAGTTAACAGTTCAGTAATAGTATAGTGTGAGTAGTAGTATGTTCGTTCGTTATGTCATGTATCGTATTAGTTTCCATCACGGCCTCCCAGGCAGGTATGCGAAGATATTAGGGGGTGTTCCTCCCAAGTGTTCTAGACTAGGTTTATCTGTATCGCGGCCTCCCAGGCAGGTATGCGATGATATTAGTAAATTTCAGTTCGCGGCCTTCCAAAGGCAGGTGTGCGAAGTCAGTCATAATATCGCGGCCAACCCTTGGCAGGTGTGCGAAGATCAGTTCAATAAGTGTTACTAGTCTAGTCGTAGTTCTATCGTTAGGTTCCATCAACTGAGTATGTACAATAAAGCAATCCAATCCCATTCCCACCTTGGGAACCCCATGCCTTGGCTGTGTGAACTCACCTTGGTTTGCTCGGTATGCTATGCTCTAGGGTTTATCAGATTTCTAAGTCCGTTACACACGACCTAGGATATGATGCACATGATACGATATAAGTGTTTGCATCCAATTAGGGTTTGCAAATCATTGACATTCAAACAGTTGTGTCTTGTGTGTTTATTGTGTACATGATGATATCACATAGAATGTTCACGCATGCAGAATCATACAGTTGCATTCAATATCATACGATTATACGCATATAGAATCATACATTATGTAATCAGTTCATCGTATTCACATGCTATCTATGTCGCAAAGTGTGTTTAAGCAATCATCGTCATGTAGCGCATAACAATTATTTCACGTTCATCCAATCATGCATCATGTGATAGAGTTCTTGGTCAATTCTAACCTAGTTACTCAATAACACCCTTTAAGGGTCATCAGGCTAAACAGATCCACATACGTAACAAGGTTAACAAGCTTAGCATGGTTATCTTTCTTAACGGGAAAGAATAATTAATCATGTAAATCAATTAACAGAGCTAGCAAGCTATCAGTGTTACATACTAAACAGGGTTACATACCTTAACTGAGTTAATAGAGTTAACAGAGTTAATTGACAAACATAATTCATCAACTCAACTTAACTGAGTTAATAGCTAGTAATGTTATCCACTTAACAAAGTTAACCAGGTTAATATCTTAACCAATGGGCCATGCTCTTTATGTTAAAAGCCCGGACACACAACACCTAAAGAAACTCGGGCCATGGGGTGTTATTGAAGGTCGGACAAGTGGGAAGTAAACTCGGACAAAGAGAGGGGGAGGAGGGTTTCAAAACTCGGATAAGGGGTGTAGGTTCACAAATTCGGACTCAAGGCTTTTAAGCCAAAAACTCGGACCAAGGCTTTTAAGCCAAACTCGGACCACCCTTCTACCCCTTTACAAACTCGGATACATATCATGCTTAAAGGTCGGCCCACAATCTTTATTAAAAGCTCGGACCAGAGACTCTTGTTATAGAACTTCGGACAAAGGTTGGGGGTTAACAAGGTCGGACAAAGCTTAGGTTGAAACTCGGACCTATGTGCATTTCATATTAAACTCGGACAAGGTGATCCCTTGTCAAAAAGCTCGGACCACCTAAACTCTTAAGCAAAGTCGGAACATTACACTTCTAACATAAGTCGGACATCATGTCGTTTTTAAGATCTTCGGACCATTTGCTTATTTGCTAAAACAAACATCGGACCTTCATGTTATTTATATATGAAACTCGGACATGTATAATTATTCGCAAAGCTCAGACAATAAACAATACGAGTGTTCACCCCATAACGATTGTATCAGTTACGTTTTATGGTTTCTACGATCCAGAAAACCCTAGTTACCTAGTTTCACATTGCAGAATCAATCAATCATTAGATACTAAGCAACACAATCATCACATGATCAATCTATCAAGCATACCCTAATCATCATCATCATTTCAATAACCAAGATTCAAATTAAGCACAGAACTATCAAATCAAAGCTAGGGTTTACAAGCATTTTATCAATCAACAATTAATCAAACAATGATTAAACAATTACCTTGATTCGATTCTAGATGGATTGGCAATCAAACTTGATGCAAAGGACTTGTGAATCCAAGAATGATGAGAAGATGGTTGTGGAGAGGATTAGGGAATGTGGGTGTACGTGTTTTGATTCTTGTGATGATTAGGGAATGATTAGTGAAAGAGATTAGGGTTAAGTATGGTTTAATTTTCACTAATTACTCTATACACCCTGAATTACTTTATTTTACACAATTACACCATCTCATAACAATTCCACAATTTCGCCACCAAGTTCACATATTTGCCAAGTCTTTCACAATTAGCACATAACCATGCATAATCACACAATACACTTCATTGTATCAAAATGTTATATTGAATTAAACAACTAAACAACACATGAACGCGCAATAAATGCGAAATAAGAATCTTGGAAATTCAAGTTGTCACATTATCCCCAACTTAAAAGAAATTTCATCCCGAAATTTGGTACACACTCACTGAGGATGCTAGGTAAGCTGTATCGTTCACTGGTTTTCCTGGGGTGTCACATCATCCCCCCGTTGATTTGGAATTTCGTCCCGAAATTCAGTAGTAGTAGCTTCAGCCTCAGTAGTGGTTGCATTGGTTCCGAATAATTGGGGGTACTTTTCTTTCATTTGGTCTTCGCGTTCCCAGGTGTACTCTGGGCCACGTCGGGAGTTCCAACGAACTCGAACAAGAGGGATTCTCTTGTGTTTGAGGACCTTAACATCCCGGTCCGTGATTTCAACTGGCTCTTCGACGAACTGCAACCGCTCGTCGATAGTGAGTTCCTTAAAAGGAACTATGAGGGTCTCATCGGATAGGCACTTCTTCAGATTCGATACGTGAAATACATTGTGAACTGCACCGAGTTCAGCTGGTAGATTCAGCCTGTAGGCTACTGGGCCTATTCTTTCAGTGATTTCGAACGGTCCAACATACCGTGGATTGAGTTTGCCCCGTTTGCCAAAACGTACCACACCCTTCCAGGGTGAGACTTTAAGTAATACCCGGTCCCCGACCTGAAATTCCAATGGCCTCTTACGCTTATCCGCGTAGGCTTTCTGACGGTCGCGTGCTGCCGCCATGCGTTGTCGTATCTGTGCAATCTTTTCTGTGGCGTCCACTACAATCTCTGGACCCGTGATCTGACTATCTCCCACCTCTGCCCAACAGAGAGGTGACCGGCATTTACGTCCGTACAATGCCTCGAATGGAGCGGCTTGTATGCTGGTGTGATAACTATTATTATACGAAAACTCCACTAACGGGAGATGCTCTTCCCAGCCGTTGCCGAAATCAATAACGCATGCCCGAAGCATGTCTTCAAGAGTTTGGATCGTTCGCTCAGACTGCCCATCCGTCTGAGGGTGATACGCTGTGCTCATGTCTAATCGTGAGCCGAAAGATTTATGCATCGCTTGCCATAGCTCTGACGTGAATCGTGCATCCCGATCCGAAATGATGGAGATGGGCACCCCGTGCCTCGAAACAACTTCCTTAAGATAGATGTCTGCAAGAGTGGAGAACTTATCCGTTTCCTTTATAGCCAGGAAGTGTGCAGACTTGGTGAGTCGATCCACGATCACCCATATAGTATCATTCCCACGCTGGGATCTGGGTAGGCCTGTAACAAAATCCATGGAAATCTCTTCCCATTTCCACTGTGGTATCCTAGGTTGCTGAAGTAGGCCTGCGGGTTTCTGATATTCAACCTTGACTCTGGCACAGGTCAAGCACTTGCCTACATAGGTGGCGATGTGGGCCTTCATGCTAGGCCACCAATAAGTAGTTCGGATGTCGTGGTACATTTTGTCCGACCCTGGATGTACCGAGTAGCGAGACTTGTGTGCTTCGTCCATCACAAGCTCTCGTAAACCGCCATAAAGTGGGACCCAAATACGCCCCGTTACATAGTAGGCGCCGTCTTCCTTTTGTTCCATTCGTTGCCTTGAGCCGCGTAAGGCTTCAGCTTTGACGTTTTCGGGCTTTAATGCTTCCATCTGAGCAGTTCGTATTTGCGCAGGAAGACTGGACTGAATGGTGAGCTGCAAGGCTCGTACGCGCCTAGGTAGAGTGTCCTTTCGACTGAGAGCGTCGGCCACAACATTGGCTTTGCCTGGATGGTACTTGATAGCGCATTCATAATCATTAAGTAGCTCGACCCATCGTCGTTGACGCATGTTCAATTCCTTCTGCTTGAAGATATGCTCGAGACTCCTGTGATCGGTGTAAATTGTGCACTTGGTACCGTACAGGTAGTGCCGCCATATCTTAAGCGCGAAAACAACAGCTCCTAGCTCTAATCGTGCGTCGTGTAGTTCCGTTCATGAATCTTGAGTTGCCGCGAAGCGTAAGCAATAACCTTATCCCGTTGCATCAATACGCAACCAAGACCCTGTATCGATGCGTCACAATAAACCACGAAGTCATCGGTGCCCTCCGGCAATGAGAGGATAGGTGCACTACAAAGCCTATCCTTCAAGTACTGAAAGGCGGTTTCCTGGGAATCTCCCCAACGGTAGGTGACACCCTTCTGTGTCAGCATAGTAAGCGGCTGCGCGATCTTGGAGAAGTCTTTGATAAACCGCCTGTAGTATCCCGCCAAACCCAAGAATTGGCGTATTTCTGTCGGTGCACGCGGTGCAGGCCAGTTCCTGATCGAATCTACCTTGGATGGATCGACATGGATCCCATCCCTGTTCACCACATGGCCTAGAAAGTGGACTTCACGAAGCCAGAAGTCGCATTTTGAAAACTTGGCGTACAATTGCTCCTTTCGAAGAAGTTCAAAGGTAAGACGTAAGTGCTGCCCGTGCTCTTCCTGACTCTTGGAGTAGATCAGAATGTCGTCGATGAAGACAATGACGAACTTGTCAAGATAGGGTTTGTACACCCTGTTCATAAGATCCATGAAGACTGCAGGCGCGTTCGTAAGCCCGAATGGCATGACAAGAAACTCGTAGTGGCCGTAGTGAGTTCTGAATGCTGTCTTGGAGACGTCCTCATCCCAGACTCTCAACTGATGATAACCAGACCTTAGATCAACCTTAGAGTAGTAACTCGACCCTTGCAACTGGTCGAATAAGTCGTCAATGCGTGGAAGAGGATAACGGTTCTTCACTGTGACCTTGTTCAGTTCACGGTAATCAATCTCACATCCTGAAGGTGCCATCCTTCTTTTTCACAGATATTTGGTATCCAAGAGTTCTTGTAGCTCCCCAAGGCGAAGAGATAGGTCGGATAAATCCCTTATCCAAGATTTCTTGTAGCTGCGTCGATAGTTCTTCCGATTCTGATGGAGCTAAGCGATACGGTGCTCGAGCTATGGGTGCTGCTCCTGGAGCGAGCTTGATTTGAAATTCGGCCTGATGATGAGACGGTAGACCAGGTAAATCTTTAGGAAACACCTGAGGAAAGTCGCGTACAACTGGATGGTCTTCCAACTTCTTTTCTTTCGCTGATGCGTCAGTAACGAGAGCCAAAATTGCGGTGTGGCCCTTCCGCAAACATTTCTGAGCCTTCAAGAAAGAGGTGATGCCAACCACAGCACCACTCTTGTCGCCTTGAATCTTCGAGATGTTCTTGACCAGAACGAGGAATGCGAACACCCTTTTCTTTGCATAGGATTTCTGATTGCTGTTGCTGCTGGCGATTCCGATTTGCAGGCCGTGGGCTCCCGAACCCTTAGCTTCATGGCCCATCTTGAGACACCCCTGGCAACGTCCCTTGTTGCACTAACCACCGTGGTGTCTGTTGCATTAGTTACACATTGGGTGAATTCCCCGATATCCACCCTGCCCCTGACCACCAGAAGTTGGCTGACTCGGCTCTGGTGATCACTATTCTTGCACTGCTGCTGTGCTTGAGACTGAACGGTAGCTGAACCCTTGCTGGAATCCCCATCCCATTTCCGCTTGTTGTCACTAGGAGTAGCGGGAGTAGCAGAAGTGGTAGCGGTAGTAATAGCGCTGATACAACTAGGCAGCCTGTTCTGTTCCACTGCCTGATCCGTGAGGCGATGAGCAAGACGCTGAATGTCTTGGATATCGTCGAGGTTAGCCGATGTAGCATGGCTTTGAATCTCTGAGGCTAGACCCTTGAGGTACAATTCGATACGCTTGCTTGGAGGGTCCACCATGGTTGGACACAAGATAGCCAGTTCGTTCGACCGTTTCGTATAAGCATCAATTTCCTGACCCCGTCATTTTCAAATGGTAAAGCTCCACTTCCAACTTGTGGATGTCATCACGCGTGCAGTATTCCCTTTTAATGCGTTCTTTGAATTCGTTCCAGGGGGTGGCGTTAGCAGCTGCCAACCCCAATATCTGTACCTGCGCGTTCCTCCAGGTTAGCGCGATTCCTTACAAAGTACCAGTGGCGTACTTGACCCTGCGAGCCTCAGGGCATTCGCACATCTCGAATACTGACTCGAGCTTCCCAAACCAGTGGAGTAGTCCCACTGCTCCTTCTGTGCCACTGAATGTGCTTGGACGACAGTCCATGAAGTTCTTGAATGTGCAGACAGGTTGCTGTGCGTTCTGACCCGTTGCGCGAGAAAGATAGGTCAAGGTTAAGCGCGAGAGTTGGGTCACGAGAGTAGGATCTAACATCCTAGGATAAGTCTGAAATAACAGGTTATACCTCCTGCTTGTGCGGCTGCAAACGCCGCAGCAACTTGTTCGTTAATAAGAGCCGTCAACTGGGCTTGAGTCATGTTAACACGTCCAGACATGATCGAACAGTAAAGGTAGCGTAAGTATGAATGGTTCGCGAGTAGTGCGATGACAGAAAAGCGTAGGCATATAGGTGTTCTCAAGCAGTAACAAGTAGTGAGCAAAGTAATGTAAGCATACTACGAGCAAAGTTCTATGCAATTCTAGCATGTAGGCAATAAACATAAACCTTATTACCTAGGATGTTGAGTCTTGCACGTGGAGCGAAGCGTCGTTGTGGATCGTTGAGAGCACTGTTATGGTTATAGTCTGGTTTTAATAAAAACGTTTTCCCCATATTAAAACCAAGTTCTCTATAACCAATGGCTCTGATACCAATCTGTCACACCCCCAAAATTCACACGCGGAGTACCACCGCTTGGAGGCGTGACTGACCAGGATCAAGCCACCAATCATATCGAACATGTAATTAATGTCAAGTATAATAAATGTAAACCAATTATTCAATACGATTGATGTTCCAACAAAACATAGTTTAAGTAGCGGAAGCGTAACAATGAGAATCCAATGTATGTAAATAGTTCAAGTGTTGTGAGTGTAACATAACATCCACGATCCAAGCTCCACAACGACCTGCTCCTCCCTGTGCAAGCTCCATATGTACCTAATGTCCTGCAAGGCATGCAGCAGAGAGTCAACAACTAGTTGAGCGAGTTCACAGTTAACAGTTCAGTAATAGAATAGTGTGAGTAGTAGTATGTTCGTTCGTTATGTCATGTATCGTATTAGTTTCCATCGCGGCCTCCCAGGCAGGTATGCGAAGATATTAGGGGGTGTTCCTCCCAAGTGTTCTAGACTAGGTTTATCTGTATCGCGGCCTCCCAGGCAGGTATGCGATGATATTAGTAAATTTCAGTTCGCGGCCTTCCAAAGGCAGGTGTGCGAAGTCAGTCATAATATCGCGGCCAACCCTTGGCAGGTGTGCGAAGATCAGTTCAATAAGTGTTACTAGTCTAGTCGTAGTTCTATCATTAGGTTCCATCAACTGAGTATGTACAATAAAGCAATCCAATCCCATTCCCACCCTGGGAACCCCATGCCTTGGCTGTGTGAACTCACCTTGGTTTGCTCGGTATGCTATGCTCTAGGGTTTATCAGATGTCTAAGTCCGTTACACACGACCTAGGATATGATGCACATGATACGATATAAGTGTTTGCATCCAATTAGGGTTTGCAAATCATTGACATTCAAACAGTTGTGTCTTGTGTGTTTATTGTGTACATGATGATATCACATAGAATGTTCACGCATGCAGAATCATACAGTTGCATTCAATATCATACGATTATACGCATATAGAATCATACATTATGTAATCAGTTCATCGTATTCATATGCCATCTATGTCGCAAAGTGTGTTTAAGCAATCATCGTCATGTAGCGCATAACAATTATTTCACGTTCATCCAATCATGCATCATGTGATAGAGTTCTTGGTCAATTCTAACCTAGTTACTCAATAACACCCTTTAAGGGTCATCAGGCTAAACAGATCCACATACGTAACAAGGTTAACAAGCTTAGCATGGTTATCTTTCTTAACGGGAAAGAATAATTAATCATGTAAATCAGTTAACAGAGCTAGCAAGCTATCAGTGTTAAATACTAAACAGGGTTACATACCTTAACTGAGTTAATAGAGTTAACAGGGTTAATTGACAAACATAATTCATCAACTCAACTTAACTGAGTTAATAGCTAGTAATGTTATCCACTTAACAAAGTTAACCAGGTTAATATCTTAACCAATGGGCCATGCTCTTTATGTTAAAAGCTCGGACACACAACACCTAAAGAAACTCGGGCCATGGGGTGTTATTGAAGGTCGGACAAGTGGGAAGTAAACTCGGACAAAGAGAGGGGGAGGAGGGTTTCAAAACTCGGATAAGGGGTGTAGGTTCACAAATTCGGACTCAAGGCTTTTAAGCCAAAAACTCGGACCAAGGCTTTTAAGCCAAACTCGGACCACCCTTCTACCCCTTTACAAACTCGGATACATATCATGCTTAAAGGTCGGCCCACATTCTTTATTAAAAGCTCGGACCAGAGACTCTTGTTATAGAACTTCGGACAAAGGTTGGGGGTTAACAAGGTCGGACAAAGCTTAGGTTGAAACTCGGACCTATGTGCATTTCATATTAAACTCGGACAAGGTGATCCCTTGTCAAAAAGCTCGGACCACCTAAACTCTTAAGCAAAGTCGGAACATTACACTTCTAACATAAGTCGGACATCATGTCGTTTTTAAGATCTTCGGACCATTTGCTTATTTGCTAAAACAAACATCGGACCTTCATGTTATTTATATATGAAACTCGGACATGTATAATTATTCGCAAAGCTCAGACAATAAACAATACGAGTGTTCACCCCATAACGATTGTATCAGTTACGTTTTATGGTTTCTACGATCCAGAAAACCCTAGTTACCTAGTTTCACATTGCAGAATCAATCAATCATTAGATACTAAGCAACACAATCATCACATGATCAATCTATCAAGCATACCCTAATCATCATCATCATTTCAATAACCAAGATTCAAATTAAGCACAGAACTATCAAATCAAAGCTAGGGTTTACAAGCATTTTATCAATCAACAATTAATCAAACAATGATTAAACAATTACCTTGATTCGATTCTAGATGGATTGGCAATCAAACTTGATGCAAAGGACTTGTGAATCCAAGAATGATGAGAAGATGGTTGTGGAGAGGATTAGGGAATGTGGGTGTACGTGTTTTGATTCTTGTGATGATTAGGGAATGATTAGTGAAAGAGATTAGGGTTAAGTATGGTTTAATTTTCACTAATTACTCTATACACCCTGAATTACTTTATTTTACACAATTACACCATCTCATAACAATTCCACAATTTCGCCACCAAGTTCACATATTTGCCAAGTCTTTCACAATTAGCACATAACCATGCATAATCACACAATACACTTCATTGTATCAAAACGTTATATTGAATTAAACAACTAAACAACACATGAACGCGCAATAAATGCGAAATAAGAATCTTGGAAATTCAAGTTGTCACATTATCCCCAACTTAAAAGAAATTTCATCCCGAAATTTGGTACGCACTCACTGAGGATGCTAGGTAAGCTGTATCGTTCACTGGTTTTCCTGGGGTGTCACATCATCCCCCCGTTGATTTGGAATTTCGTCCCGAAATTCAGTAGTAGTAGCTTCAGCCTCAGTAGTGGTTGCATTGGTTCCGAATAATTGGGGGTACTTTTCTTTCATTTAGTCTTCGCGTTCCCAGGTGTACTCTGGGCCACGTCGGGAGTTCCAACGAACTCGAACAAGAGGGATTCTCTTGTGTTTGAGGACCTTAACATCCCGGTCCGTGATTTCAACTGGCTCTTCGACGAACTGCAACCGCTCGTCGATAGTGAGTTCCTTAAAAGGAACTATGAGGGTCTCATCGGATAGGCACTTCTTCAGATTCGATACGTGAAATACATTGTGAACTGCACCGAGTTCAGCTGGTAGATTCAGCCTGTAGGCTACTGGGCCTATTCTTTCAGTGATTTCGAACGGTCCAACATACCGTGGATTGAGTTTGCCCTGTTTGCCAAAACGTACCACACCCTTCCAGGGTGAGACTTTAAGTAATACCCGGTCCCCGACCTGAAATTCCAATGGCCTCTTACGCTTATCCGCGTAGGCTTTCTGACGGTCGCGTGCTGCCGCCATGCGTTGTCGTATCTGTGCAATCTTTTCTGTGGCGTCCACTATAATCTCTGGACCCGTGATCTGACTATCTCCCACCTCTGCCCAACAGAGAGGTGACCGGCATTTACGTCCGTACAATGCCTCGAATGGAGCGGCTTGTATGCTGGTGTGATAACTATTATTATACGAAAACTCCACTAACGGGAGATGCTCTTCCCATCCGTTGCCGAAATCAATAACGCATGCCCGAAGCATGTCTTCAAGAGTTTGGATCGTTCGCTCAGACTGCCCATCCGTCTGAGGGTGATACGCTGTGCTCATGTCTAATCGTGAGCCGAAAGATTTATGCATCGCTTGCCATACCTCTGACGTGAATCGTGCATCCCGATCCGAAATGATGGAGATGGGCACCCCGTGCCTCGAAACAACTTCCTTAAGATAGATGTCTGCAAGAGTGGAGAACTTATCCGTTTCCTTTATAGCCAGGAACTGTGCAGACTTGGTGAGTCGATCCACGATCACCCATATAGTATCATTCCCACGCTGGGATCTGGGTAGGCCTGTAACAAAATCCATGGAAATCTCTTCCCATTTCCACTGTGGCATCCTAGGTTGCTGAAGTAGGCCTGCGGGTTTCTGATATTCAACCTTGACTCTGGCACAGGTCAAGCACTTGCCTACATAGGTGGTGATGTGGGCCTTCATGCTAGGCCACCAATAAGTAGTTCGGATGTCGTGGTACATTTTGTCCAACCCTGGATGTACCGAGTAGCGAGACTTGTGTGCTTCGTCCATCACAAGCTCTCGTAAACCGCCATAAAGTGGGACCCAAATACGCCCCGTTACATAGTAGGCGCCGTCTTCCTTTTGTTCCATTCGTTGCCTTGAGCCGCGTAAGGCTTCAGCTTTGACGTTTTCGGGCTTTAATGCTTCCATCTGAGCAGTTCGTATTTGCGCAGGAAGACTGGACTGAATGGTGAGCTGCAAGGCTCGTACGCGCCTAGGTAGAGTGTCCTTTCGACTGAGAGCGTTGGCCACAACATTGGCTTTGCCTAGATGGTACTTGATAGCGCATTCATAATCATTAAGTAGCTCGACCCATCGTCGTTGACGCATGTTCAATTCCTTCTGCTTGAAGATATGCTCGAGACTCCTGTGATCGGTGTAAATTGTGCACTTGGTACCGTACAGGTAGTGCCGCCATATCTTAAGCGTGAAAACAATAGCTCCTAGCTCTAAATCGTGCGTCGTGTAGTTCCGTTCATGAATCTTGAGTTGCCGCGAAGCGTAAGCAATAACCTTATCCCGTTGCATCAATACGCAACCAAGACCCTGTATCGATGCGTCACAATAAACCACGAAGTCATCGGTGCCCTCCGGCAATGAGAGGATAGGTGCACTACAAAGCCTATCCTTCAAGTACTGAAAGGCGGTTTCCTGGGAATCTCCCCAACGGTAGGTGACACCCTTCTGTGTCAGCATAGTAAGCGGCTGCGCGATCTTGGAGAAGTCTTTGATAAACCGCCTGTAGTATCCCGCCAAACCCAAGAATTGGCGTATTTCTGTCGGTGCACGCAGTGCAGGCCAGTTCCTGATCGAATCTACCTTGGATGGATCGACATGGATCCCATCCCTGTTCACCACATGGCCTAGAAAGTGGACTTCACGAAGCCAGAAGTCGCATTTTGAAAACTTGGCGTACAATTGCTCCTTTCGAAGAAGTTCCAAGGTAAGACGTAAGTGCTGCCCGTGCTCCTCCTGACTCTTGGAGTAGATCAGAATGTCGTCGATGAAGACAATGACGAACTTGTCAAGATAGGGTTTGCACACCCTGTTCATAAGATCCATGAAGACTGCAGGCGCGTTCGTAAGCCCGAATGGCATGACAAGAAACTCGTAGTGGCCGTAGTGAGTTCTGAATGCTGTCTTGGAGACGTCCTCATCCCAGACTCTCAACTGATGATAACCAGACCTTAGATCAACCTTGGAGTAGTAACTCGACCCTTGAAACTGGTCGAATAAGTCGTCAATGCGTGGAAGAGGATAACGGTTCTTCACTGTGACCTTGTTTAGTTCACGGTAATCAATCTCACATCCTGAAGGTGCCATCCTTCTTTTTCACAGATATTTGGTATCCAAGAGTTCTTGTAGCTCCCCAAGGCGAAGAGATAGGTCGGATAAATCCCTTATCCAAGATTTCTTGTAGCTGCGTCGATAGTTCTTCCGATTCTGATGGAGCTAAGCGATACGGTGCTCGAGCTATGGGTGCTGCTCCTGGAGCGAGCTCGATTTGAAATTCGGCCTGATGATGAGACGGTAGACCAGGTAAATCTTTAGGAAACACCTGAGGAAATTCGCGTACAACTGGATGGTCTTCCAACTTCTTTTCTTTCGCTGATGCGTCAGTAACGAGAGCCAAAATTGCGGTGTGGCCCTTCCGCAAACATTTCTGAGCCTTCAAGAAAGAGGTGATGCCAACCACAGCACCACTCTTGTCGCCTTGAATCTTCGAGATGTTCTTGACCAGAACGAGGAATGCGAACACCCTTTTCTTTGCATAGGATTTCTGATTGCTGTTGCTGCTGGCGATTCCGATTTGCAGTGTGGCCCTTCTTTTCTTTCGCTGATGCGTCAGTAACGAGAGCCAAAATTGCCAACCACAGTCTTCCAACTTCTTTTCTTTCGCTGATGCGTCAGTAACGAGAGCCAAAATTGCGGTGTGGCCCTTCCGCAAACATTTCTGAGCCTTCAAGAAAGAGGTGATGCCAACCACAGCACCACTCTTGTCGCCTTGAATCTTCGAGATGTTCTTGACCAGAACGAGGAATGCGAACACCCTTTTCTTTGCATAGGATTTCTGATTGCTGTTGCTGCTGGCGATTCCGATTTGCAGGCCGTGGGCTCCTGAACCCTTAGCTTCATGGCCCATCTTGAGACACCCCTGGCAACGTCCCTTGTTGCACTAACCACCGTGGTGTCTGTTGCATTAGTTACACATTGGGTGAATTCCCCGATATCCACCCTGCCCCTGACCACCAGAAGTTGGCTGACTCGGCTCTGGTGATCACTATTCTTGCACTGCTGCTGTGCTTGAGACTGAACGGTAGCTGAACCCTTGCTGGAATCCCCATCCCATTTCCGCTTGTTGTCACTAGGAGTAGCGGGAGTAGCAGAAGTGGTAGCGGTAGTAATAGCGCTGATACAACTAGGCAGCCTGTTCTGTTCCACTGCCTGATCCGTGAGGCGATGAGCAAGACGCTGAATGTCTTGGATATCGTCGAGGTTAGCCGATGTAGCATGGCTTTGAATCTCTGAGGCTAGACCCTTGAGGTACAATTCGATACGCTTGCTTGGAGGGTCCACCATGGTTGGACACAAGATAGCCAGTTCGTTCGACCGTTTCGTATAAGCATCAATTTCCTGACCCCGTCATTTACAAATGGTAAAGCTCCACTTCCAACTTGTGGATGTCATCACGCGTGCAGTATTCCCTTTTAATGTGTTCTTTGAATTCGTTCCAGGGGGTGGCGTTAGCAGCTGCCAACCCCAATATCTGTACCTGCGCGTTCCTCCAGGTTAGCGCGATTCCTTACAAAGTACCAGTGGCGTACTTGACCCTGCGAGCCTCAGGGCATTCGCACATCTCGAATACTGACTCGAGCTTCCCAAACCAGTGGAGTAGTCCCACTGCTCCTTCTGTGCCACTGAATGTGCTTGGACGACAGTCCATGAAGTTCTTGAATGTGCAGACAGGTTGCTGTGCGTTCTGACCCGTTGCGCGAGAAAGATAGGTCAAGGTTAAGCGCGAGAGTTGGGTCACGAGAGTAGGATCTAACATCCTAGGATAAGTCTGAAATAACAGGTTATACCTCCTGCTTGTGCGGCTGCAAACGCCGCAGCAACTTGTTCGTTAATAAGAGCCGTCAACTGGGCTTGAGTCATGTTAACACGTCCAGACATGATCGAACAGTAAAGGTAGCGTAAGTATGAATGGTTCGCGAGTAGTGCGATGACAGAAAAGCGTAGGCATATAGGTGTTCTCAAGCAGTAACAAGTAGTGAGCAAAGTAATGTAAGCATACTACGAGCAAAGTTCTATGCAATTCTAGCATGTAGGCAATAAACATAAACCTTATTACCTAGGATGTTGAGTCTTGCACGTGGAGCGAAGCGTCGTTGTGGATCGTTGAGAGCACTGTTCTGGTTATAGTCTGGTTTTAATAAAAACGTTTTCCCCATATTAAAACCAAGTTCTCTATAACCAATGGCTCTGATACCAATCTGTCACACCCCCAAAATTCACACGCGGAGTACCACCGCTTGGAGGCGTGACTGACCAGGATCAAGCCACCAATCATATCGAACATGTAATTAATGTCAAGTATAATAAATGTAAACCAATTATTCAATACGATTGATGTTCCAACAAAACATAGTTTAAGTAGCGGAAGCGTAACAATGAGAATCCAATGTATGTAAATAGTTCAAGTGTTGTGAGTGTAACATAACATCCACGATCCAAGCTCCACAACGACCTGCTCCTCCCTGTGCAAGCTCCATATGTACCTAATGTCCTGCAAGGCATGCAGCAGAGAGTCAACAACTAGTTGAGCGACTTCACAGTTAACAGTTCAGTAATAGAATAGTGTGAGTAGTAGTATGTTCGTTCGTTATGTCATGTATCGTATTAGTTTCCATCGCGGCCTCCCAGGCAGGTATGCGAAGATATTAGGGGGTGTTCCTCCCAAGTGTTCTAGACTAGGTTTATCTGTATCGCGGCCTCCCAGGCAGGTATGCGATGATATTAGTAAATTTCAGTTCGCGGCCTTCCAAAGGCAGGTGTGCGAAGTCAGTCATAATATCGCGGCCAACCCTTGGCAGGTGTGCGAAGATCAGTTCAATAAGTGTTACTTGTCTAGTCGTAGTTCTATCGTTAGGTTCCATCAACTGAGTATGTACAATAAAGCAATCCAATCCCATTCCCACCCTGGGAACCCCATGCCTTGGCTGTGTGAACTCACCTTGGTTTGCTCGGTATGCTATGCTCTAGGGTTTATCAGATGTCTAAGTCCGTTACACACGACCTAGGATATGATGCACATGATACGATATAAGTGTTTGCATCCAATTAGGGTTTACAAATCATTGACATTCAAACAGTTGTGTCTTGTGTGTTTATTGTGTACATGATGATATCACATAGAATGTTCACGCATGCAGAATCATACAGTTGCATTCAATATCATACGATTATACGCATATAGAATCATACATTATGTAATCAGTTCATCGTATTCACATGCCATCTATGTCGCAAAGTGTGTTTAAGCAATCATCGTCATGTAGCGCATAACAATTATTTCACGTTCATCCAATCATGCATCATGTGATAGAGTTCTTGGTCAATTCTAACCTAGTTACTCAATAACACCCTTTAAGGGTCATCAGGCTAAACAGATCCACATACGTAACAAGGTTAACAAGCTTAGCATGGTTATCTTTCTTAATGGGAAAGAATAATTAATCATGTAAATCAATTAACAGAGCTAGCAAGCTATCAGTGTTACATACTAAACAGGGTTACATACCTTAACTGAGTTAATAGAGTTAACAGGGTTAATTGACAAACATAATTCATCAACTCAACTTAACTGAGTTAATAGCTAGTAATGTTATCCACTTAACAAAGTTAACCAGGTTAATATCTTAACCAATGGGCCATGCTCTTTATGTTAAAAGCTCGGACACACAACACCTAAAGAAACTCGGGCCATGGGGTGTTATTGAAGGTCGGACAAGTGGGAAGTAAACTCGGACAAAGAGAGGGGGAGGAGGGTTTCAAAACTCGGATAAGGGGTGTAGGTTCACAAATTCGGACTCAAGTCTTTTAAGCCAAAAACTCGGACCAAGGCTTTTAAGCCAAACTCGGACCACCCTTCTACCCCTTTACAAACTCGGATACATATCATGCTTAAAGGTCGGCCCACAATCTTTATTAAAAGCTCGGACTAGAGACTCTTGTTATAGAACTTCGGACAAAGGTTGGGGGTTAACAAGGTCGGACAAAGCTTAGGTTGAAACTCGGACCTATGTGCATTTCATATTAAACTCGGACAAGGTGATCCCTTGTCGAAAAGCTCGGACCACCTAAACTCTTAAGCAAAGTCGGAACATTACACTTCTAACATAAGTCGGACATCATGTCGTTTTTAAGATCTTCGGACCATTTGCTTATTTGCTAAAACAAACATCGGACCTTCATGTTATTTATATATGAAACTCGGACATGTATAATTATTCGCAAAGCTCAGACAATAAACAATACGAGTGTTCACCCCATAACGATTGTATCAGTTACGTTTTATGGTTTCTACGATCCAGAAAACCCTAGTTACCTAGTTTCACATTGCAGAATCAATCAATCATTAGATACTAAGCAACACAATCATCACATGATCAATCTATCAAGCATACCCTAATCATCATCATCATTTCAATAACCAAGATTCAAATTAAGCACAGAACTATCAAATCAAAGCTAGGGTTTACAAGCATTCTATCAATCAACAATTAATCAAACAATGATTAAACAATTACCTTGATTCGATTCTAGATGGATTGGCAATCAAACTTGATGCAAAGGACTTGTGAATCCAAGAATGATGAGAAGATGGTTGTGGAGAGGATTAGGGAATGTGGGTGTACGTGTTTTGATTCTTGTGATGATTAGGGAATGATTAGTGAAAGAGATTAGGGTTAAGTATGGTTTAATTTTCACTAATTACTCTATACACCCTGAATTACTTTATTTTACACAATTACACCATCTCATAACAATTCCACAATTTCGCCACCAAGTTCACATATTTGCCAAGTCTTTCACAATTAGCACATAACCATGCATAATCACACAATACACTTCATTGTATCAAAACGTTATATTGAATTAAACAACTAAACAACACATGAACGCGCAATAAATGCGAAATAAGAATCTTGGAAATTCAAGTTGTCACATTATCCCCAACTTAAAAGAAATTTCGTCCCGAAATTTGGTACGCACTCACTGAGGAAGCTAGGTAAGCTGTATCGTTCACTGGTTTTCCTGGGGTGTCACAGGTCTCGAGTCGCAACTTAATGGTCTCGAGTCGAAACCAGAGGTCTCGACTCGTTTGCCTGCTGATTCTGGTACATCTGCGAGACTTGTACTAACCAATAGAATTTCATGTTCATGATTTTATGTACTATCCAATGAGGGTTCACAAACATGTTTTCTTGTCTAAACTTTAATTAAAACAGATCAAAACACCCAATTTCAAACATTCAAACACATTCAACACCCATTCATATCATATTCAGATAGTTCATCACTAGGGTTTTATCATTCATCTTTATATTCAAAGCATGTGCATAGATCCCTAATACTGCAACATATAACACGAGATTTGTGAACAAGAATCATGTGACATATATCCTAAATATCAAGACAATCTTGTAAACCATCATTAAACACAATATTTGTCCTATTTTATCTAACATGAATCGGATGGTCATAAGCATCATCTATTATTTATCATTCAAAGCACAATAGTTCACATCTCATTCCTCATTTAATCATTCAAAACAAACATCCATTAACCAATTCATTTGATCAACAAAGTGGTATTATTATGTATTCTAAATCATCAAGGATTAAACAAACCATAGGGCACTAACCGGCTAGATATGGAGAGTGTATGGAGGATCGGTGAAGGAAGTTCCCGAGTGATGATCCTTTAGCCGGTTTAATCCGAGAGAGAGGAGAGGAGAAGGATGTTGCTAGGGTTTTTGTTGAGAGGATGAAGGAGAGTGTGTGAGAGTGAGTGTGAGGGAATGTTGGTTGCCCAAAAATGGCAAGGTCGGCTAGGAGCATGGGTTTTATGCTTGTTCCAAGTTGGTGCACCCTAATGGGCTCCGAATAGATCAAAGGAGGGGTGCGGCCCAAACGGCCCAACTGTTCACTCGAGACCGAGTGGTCTTGAGTTGGGTTCGTGGTCTCGGCCCACTACATACATATATATATATATATACACTACATATTCATAACTTAGTGCAAGGATCACATAGAACATCAAGATAAAACACAACTTTCATTTAATAATATATACACACACCATGTCACTACAGGATATTTGCTCGGGAAAACCTAGAGTGTCACAAAAATAATGTTGGTAGTCGACGTTTGACGCGTTCGTTCGTCGGTTACGTTAAAATCGTGTAAAATGCTTCGATTGTTGTTTCCAATCCGTTTTCGATCCGATTTCGACTGCGGATATAAAAATTCAATTACGAAGCTAAATTTATCATCGTATCTCCGTTTTTAAGGTAATACATAAGTCCGATGCCTCCGTTTCGTTGTCGGTGCATTCCTACGGTCGCGTTTTTCTTTCACGTACGCGTTTTGTGACGTTCGAAAGCGTGATAATTTCGCAAAATGAAATTCATGTGTATAAAATATACATATAAAACTTGTATTTGTTTGCGTTGACAATATTTCATCCAGTATAAGTTAATTACCGTTTAACGTTCAGCAGCTTTCCCGCAAATCACCATTCACGTACTTTAAAGCCAGATAGACGTTCCTAGGCACTCCAAAGGCCTAATTAAGTTAGTTTGCATCTTAAATAACTACTTATAATCGTCTTAATGTCTGTTTTGCGCGTAATTATAAACCGAAAATTACCGATTGTCACAAACACCGGCGGTTCCGACCATTTTATATGTTTATCTTTATCCTGGGCGGCGCAAACACTATTACATCCATGTCATGGGCGCACCCGAAATAAATTAATTTATTTAGAAAAAAAAACATTTGGATTTGTGTTCTAAATCAGGGCAGACACGGGGTACTACATGGTTGGCCGCAGGTATTAGGTTTTAAAAAAAGATCGTCTCCCTAATGATACTATATTGGCGTATGATCTCAAATTATAGGGGGACTGATGGTTTTTATCGTTTGCCGATCTCAATAATTCGACAGTGATGGAAAAGTTTTATATGAATAAATTTTTCTCATTTTCTGTTAATCAGAATTAAAAAAAATGTAGTTCGATCAATATAGATGTAGTTTGTAGTGGGGGAAAATTAGGAAGATTAAAGTGGTATTCTGAGTACGATCTTTTTCATTGCATAATACGTGCTATCTGCTTGAATACAAAAATTAGTTACTACGCAGTGGTCTCTTTTATTTCAAATCGTTCTGGTTTTAAAAACATTTCACGGTTATCTTATAAACTGTCTATGCATATATGATGTGGACATATACGATGACACTGATATATCTATATTTTTGAATGCTTGTTTAACGAAATCCAAAACAAATAATTTATTTGTATGTTAGTTTCGTCAAAATTTAGCTTCTTCACATGGGTCTTATCCAACAAAAATTGAAGATGCCAAATAAATGCCTAAAATGCCCTTATGGCACCAAATATGGTTTTAAAACCAAATGAATATATAATCTGATTATAAGTATAATGTTGTGATAATATGAAATATATTTTGGTATTATTGACTTATTTTAAACCAATTCGACCACCTGATACCGCACATGCGTGTACAGCTATTTTAAGTAGCATAAACTATATAAATTAGCCGAATCGTGTCAAACACACCTGACAAATGCTAATGCTATTTTATATGATTTTGAAAATGTGGTGTGTTAGTTAATCAGGTATTGGCGTTTAGTTCCAGTACTCGTATGTATTGACAAGCATGTAAAACTGGTAACAATAAACATTATTTTATCCTAAGTTATTAAAAAAATGATATACCATATGTTAAAATATGCTTTTTTGAAAATATTTTCAAAAGAGTCGGTTAATTGTATTTACCAGTGAAAAAGACTAAGCGCATGTTAATTAGCAAGTATGGAATAGGCTGGAGCTGCTCAATCTTGGCGATTTGGAATTTGCAACTCCACGAAAGACTTATTAGTCTCAAGTCTTATTTTATTTCATTCGGTCCACCTATGGATCCTTTAGTACAAATTGTTTGTATAATATCCCATGTTCCACTGTGCTTTGTGAATACTAATATCAATCGTCACGCATAAACCTCAAGTTCGGGCCCACCGGAAAATCAGAGTGTGACAGGTTGGGTCGGTTTCGGTGCTTCGAGTACCATTAAAAAACCGAGACCAAACATTTTGTACCCATTTTTGTTCACCATTGTTGATGAGATAATCAGAATTAAGAAAATATACAAACCGACTTCAGGCAGATGTGGCTTCATGGTGGTGGTGTTGATTCTTTAGTATCTCAACTATACACACACACACACACATATATATATATATATAGAATTTCGCTAAAATAAGAACCACCTCCAGTTGTAAGAACCGTGAGAACTACTTGATCCGGGGCGAGTTAGACCAAAAATTTTTTTCATAAACGTAGATGCGTGTATTATAAACACATTTGTAAAGAAAAATTCAAAAATAAATGTCGTGTGTGTAGTTTTGAGCACCACAAGTTTGTGTTTACGGGTACCGTAAATTTTCCGGTAAGATTTACGGTACCCGTAAACACAAACTTGTGGTGCTCAAAACTACACACACGACATTTTTTTTGAATTTTTTTTTTACAAATGTGTTTATAATACACGCATCTACGTTTATGAAAAAAAAATTTGGTCCACCTCGCCTCATACGGTGTAGTTCTCACGGTTCTTACAACTGGAGGTGGTTCTCATTTTAGCGGTCCCCTATATATATATATATATATATATATATATATATATATATATATTGATATATATATATATATATATATGTATATATATATATATAGTTCCTGATTTTTTTAATATTGAGTATATGTTGACTATACATAGCATCACTTTATTTAATAAACGTAGACTGCAAATATGCTTTAAGGGTTACTAGTAGGGATGTTCATTCCAAAACCCAAAATCCGACCAGAATTCAAAGCCACCCCAACCTGAATTAGTAAATACCCAAATAACCCGAACCTGAGAAACCCCACCCCGACCAACCCGAACTTTAAATAGTTCGGTTATCCGGTCACTTTTTCCGGGACGAAAACCCGAACAACCCGACCCAAAAAAACCCAGAACACTAAAAAACCCGAAAATTTATTGTTTTTTTCTTATAAATGTGTGATGGTTTGGAGTCTTTAATATATGGAACATTATGTTTTGCGAGTTTTAAATGCTATAATATAACATATTGTTAAATAATATTGTAACTTTGATGATATTTTTAAAGTAGCAATATGTATGAATTTTGATGATATTTTGTAAAAATAAAACATTTATTTTTATTTTACATCTAAACCGGAAAACCAAACAACCCGACCCGAATAACCTAAACCCGACTTACCTTAACTTTAAATGGGTCGGTTATCGGGTCAATTTTTCCCAGACATAAACCTGAATAAACTAACCCAAAAAACCCAAAACCCGAAGAAAAAACCCGATGATAGCTACGGTACAAGTGTAAACAAAAGCTGCAATAATACTATAAATGCACTGGAAATACGTATTCTAGTATTAAAAATAAATTAGGTCAACGTCTACTTTCACCTAGCTTAGTCTTTTTTTAACAGCATCTCGGCCAGGGCTATACATGATCAAAGCTCGGTCAAAGTGGGATTCGAAGCTAAGCATTCACGGGCAAGAACTAACAAGGTGGTAATCCTTCCCACCTCCATTGCAACCACTAGGCTACAACATCATTGGCCTTAGTCTTTCATTTTATGCATTTTTCATTCTCACTTTCTCTCTCTCTCAAGCACACAGAACACACACCATGGTTTTCCCTTTTGATAATATTTATAATCATAGTTTTTCCTTTACATAAACAAATAGCCACCATAAAATGAAATAATCACATATTTGAACGAGCCATAAAATTTTGTGAAGAAAGCTTAAATATGAATAACTAATTGTATGATTTGCATATCTAACACTTTCATATGAATTATGAAGTTTTAAGTTGTCGCAATGTAGATCTGAGGTAAACCAACTACGTTTTAAGTATACAATTTTTCATTAAATGGATAAAAATAGTGGTAATTTATCAAATTTGCATTAACCCATTCAATAATAATAGTGGTGGTAGTGGTTATAATAAGAATAATAATAATAATAATATAATAATAATAATAATAATAATAATAATAATAATAATAATAATAATAATAATAATAATAATAATAATAATAATAATAATAATAATAATAATAATAATAATAAAACAACAACAACAAGGTGAAACCTGATGTACTATTTCCACCTACAAAACCTGCAATGTGAAAGTAGGTGAAAAAGCATGGTACATCGTACTGCAACGTGAAAATAGGTTTCAAGGTGAAAAGTGCAAGGTTAAAAGTACCACACTCCAATTTAATTGAATGAATGCCCTTAAATATAACTTTAATTTCATAACCAGGAAATTTCATTTAATAATACTTTAAAAACTTGTAATTTGTTACAAAATTTTTAAAATCTTCAAAAACGAAAATTAAAAGAATAAACCAAATTTGAGTATGTTGTTAGAAAGCGTTAGGGACGACCTCTGTTTCTAGGGCGTATTGGTTGGGGGGGGGGGGGAAGCAAAGGTAGTTGGGGAACAGAGCAAAAGAATGTAGAGATGGTTTAATTATGTTTTTTTTTGAGATAATTGTTATTATCTTTCTTGAATACTGAAATTAAGAATAATTTGTAGGATCGTGTAGTTGACCCGAACGAGTCGTTCAGAGGAGTTTTACTTTGTTTCAGGTGCGGAAAACAAGAAACAAAGGTAGAAACAGCTTGAATATCACTTTAATACTCTTTCTGATTGATTTAACAGCTAATACATCCACAGGATAAACCAGCAGCACTTCGGTATCCTATACAAGACCACACGTACAACTATATCTGATTTCGCTCAGAAACACATATATATATATACATAGCCTTCTGATTCTTGTTTGAACATGCTCAAGCGGAATCATCACTTCAAGTGAAACCTTTACAATACACCTCAAGCGGAATTTGATCTTGTGATTTCGCTTGAAACTGCCATGAGCACTTTCAAGCGGAATCAGCCTAAATCACACTAAACTTTTCTATTTTCTCGTAAAACGTGCCCTGATCTATCCTATCTAGACTAAGACTCGATACAAGACGTAGTCGACAGATGCATGCACTAACAGACTCCCCATCAGATGTTGACGAGTCGTACGTGTCGAGTCTTCACATCTTCTGTCTTGATCAGTCTCTGGGCTTCACTCTCTTTAACAACATCAACAGACTCCCCTTAACAATGTGCTGGCATTCCTTAAGTTCATCAGCATCATCTACTTCAGGATCGACATCTGGCTTTCACAGGTTCAAATCATTGCCCGGCTCAAACCTTGTCCATTGAGTTCTCAGGTATCGGGACCTGACTCTTCAAGCTCATGCTTCTTAGGATCAATCGACCTGGCTTTTCATATCCAAACACTCTTTGATGCTATTCCAAGATCATCACCTGGCTCACCTTCAACTCAGGTTATCTGCACAATCTCTACCTCACAATAAATTCCTCATTTAATCTCAATATGTATGCATTAACTCAAACTCTCCCTCAAATCAAAACAAACCTCTGATGAACCACATGTAAATTTGTTTTAAAAACACATTCATTTAAGAGCAAACTCCCCCTCACAAATTGGTCATCATGTTTAGCACTCGGAATTTTGAAAATCAGCTTTTCAATACCAATTGTCGAAAATCTTTTTGAATTTTTCAAAATTTATGCTAAAACACACTAAAATCTTTTTGGATTTTTGTAAGAAATAATGCAGTAAAGAAATATTTACAAACATATTTTTGTGAGTTTGTGTAAGAGGATCATATCAGTTTCTGAGACAAATCACCAACACCGTTAAGCTTCATTTCATTTTAAGTTTTAAACAATTCACCTAGATTGTCAGTATATTGGTCCACTTAAATTTTCACACAAAGTTCAACCGATCCGAGATACGATATTAATGTCTTAAGAACTTAAACTTATTCGTGTGTCCCACTACTTGAATATACTCCCGTATCCAGATCCCAATATTCAGTCTTACAGGTGAGTATACCTAGATGATATCTGTAAGGGGTTAGAGGCGAAACCGTGAGAGCTTAGGTCAGAACTTCCGTTCTGCAGAGAGATGACGGCTCGACTTTTGGTGTGTCCCCTTTAGAGGATCTTTTGATTCAACAGCAATGACTATCAATTTTATTGTTTCATCAATTTGCTGAGGGCGAGCTTATATTTCAAAGCATTTGCAGAAAGTATTATATGGGGACTAGGTCAGAATTTCCATTCAGCAGAAGTCCCGGAATAATACCCCAGATATCACTGAGTATAAAGACCTAGTATCTCAGAAAGAGGGACATTTCAAACAAGATTTTAGGGGTTACCTATATATCCAAGAAATGTTACCCATGAAGTAAGCAAGTTTAAAAATTTAGGTTTATATCTCGTCACAATTTACTAAATGTGCAAAAACCTACTGGCACATCATCAGTGAGATTGTTTATCACATTTTAACTTTCCATTTCTTTAGCATGTTGTGACAGTCCACTAATGTACTATAATTTCCTCTTTTGACAACAAAAACTCGTTTTTTATTTTTATTATGTTTTTGGCTTTTTCTAATTTTCTAATGTTTTTGGATTTTCTGAAATTTTTACTCCCCCTAAAATGCAAACACATTTTAAAGAAAGTTTGAAAAACAAACTAAGCTCTTGTCCCACTTAATAAATTTTTGAAAACAAACTATACAAATAAAATGACAACCGATGTCGAATTGCTTCAATTCGCCATTCACTAGGCATAAACAATCAGAACTCCCCCTTTTAACAAACTATTTTCTCATTATGATTTCAAAACACTTAAGTTTGTTTTAATCAAAATGATTTTTCTGGAAAATAAGTTTGTTTTAGTCACTTGTAGGGTCTGGTTCATCATATTGTACAATTTAACTACATATATGAGGATTGCATCAAGTTCAAACTAATGACCTTGACAAATCACTTGTAAGATCCAACCTCTTACCACTTGTAAATAGATCCAAAACATTTATCCACTTGTAGGAATAAACATCTACACAAACCATTTTACCAATCAAGATGCCGATTCCTGCTTCGCACTTACCAACTTGGAAGCTCCAGCATAGTCCTTCACCTGTAAAAATTTACCACATGAAAATTCATTCACACAATCTATTTAAACATGAATGATGCCGATTCTTGATCCACGATTACAAACTTGGGATCTTCGGCATAGTCCTTATTTTTCAAGGAAAGAGAATTTCCACCCAAGTCTTACCAACCTTGGATGTTTTCAATTCTTGTTCAGTAGGGTTATAAGTTGCTTTCTTTGTAGCGTAAAAGTCTTTAACCCCTTTTACTTTCCCATCGACCATTTTCCCAAAAAATTTCTTAACATTCCCTTTGAATGTTTTCTCAATATCAAATTCCTTCTGATTAAAAAAGAATTAATTTGAGATCTCAACTTTACCAAATTTTTGCTTAATATTTTCAAACTTCAAAGATGGAATTTCAACTTCATTTTCTGAAGACACATATTTTTCCTTTTTAACCTCAACTTGTGGCTCCACTGATTTTGTGGAATCAGATTCATCGCTGACTTGTTCATCACCCGTTTTAACAACCCACACTTGGTTGTTCTTGGCTTTCTTTTTGTAAAAATTTTTCTTCGAACATTCACCAACTTCATGAGTAGAATTCTAAAAAAATTTGAACTGTTCAGTTGGTGGTTCAACATCAATAACTTTTTCTTTCAATTTTTCAGATACTCCCTGTTTTGGTTGGTCATTTGAGAACAAGTAGATGCAATGTGACCAGCTTCATTGCATTTGAAACAAGTTCGAGTATCTTTTCTGTGAAAGACTCCACTTCCTTTTCTCTTCATTTCAGCAAGAAACTCCTGGTTTGATTGTCTCCAGAACGGTTTCTTCTGTTCTTCTTCTGCACTCCCACCTGAAACAAATTTTGTGTTTGTTCTAGAAATTTTATCATTTTTAACATGTTTAGGTGGTTTAAAGCCCAATCCTTTCTTTTTGTAGCTACCATTATGGTTTGGTTTCTTTTGAAAACCAGAAGCAGAATTGTAACCCTTTTTCTTGTTTAACCGTTGTTGAACTCTTGAAGTGTATTTTTTAGATTTTTCAAGATTTTTCAAAACTTTCAATCCAGGAATATTAATTTCTATTAGTTTGAAAGTCTTGTTAATCATTTCCGTTTTGACACTTCTTATAGGAAACTCTTTGTTATAATATAATTTGTCAGAATCATTCAAAGTATAAACTACTTCGAATGTTTCATCATTCAAATTCGATTTTGATAACAAAAATTCTTTACTGTAAACCCGTTTAACCGATGATTTTTGATTGTTGACTGACGAACTTGACCCTCCAGACTCAGACTTTGACTCAGACTCCTCATCAGTTGTAACACCCCGAAACTATAAAACTTTATATTAGAATTATAAAGTATAAATAAACAAAGAAATTACTAACTAGAAATTTTAACCTAGTTAGTTATTAGTCTAGAAATAACTTAAAGTAGGGTTAAAAGCAACTAAATTAAATGTTGATCAAAGTGGAGGGGTTTAAGTTGTAACAATTGAAACTTAATTGCTATTAATCAAATAAAACAAACCAAACACCCCCAAAAGGAGGTGTCTGGTCGACTAGAACAAGCAGGGGCGACACACCCACTTTCAAACCCTAGAATTATACTTAAAATCTCAAATTGGAGGTGCAAATCTAGTCCAAACGAAAATCCGAGCTTAGAATCGTGATCCTCATCGCAAGAGGATTGCAAGGTAGGTAAAATTTAATGAAAACTCTTAACTTGAAATTCTCATGAATTGGGAAAAATCTGAAATTCTAGTTGCATGTTTGCCTTATGATGATTTAGGAACAACTAGGGTGTTTAGGGACAAACCCTAGACAAATAGAAGTTGAAATCATATGAAATTTTGGTGAATCCATGAACACCATTGTAGGTGATTAATGGGTTATGTGTATTTGGATGAACACTAGGAAATAGATTGTTAATCTAGTGTAATTTGGTAATTTTGAAGTGATTTCAGAAATTAGAAGTTAACAATCATGTAAAATGGTTGATTTATGTGAAATTAGGGCTAAATGATAAACTAAAGATGTGATGTTTAATCATGTAAAAATCTGCTCATGAAGTGTTTGTTGAAATGCCTCTATGAAGGCTTAAAACTGAAATTTCAAGTTTAAACGCATAATCACGATGTTTGGTGTATTATGCGAATTATGATTTGAAGAGAGAGTTCTAAACATATGATAAATGAACTCTATAGGAACGGGCGCAGGAGCGTCAAGCGGACAAGCGGGTGGCGAACCACGTTTAAAAGGCCTACTTTGAAGGTATGTAACTTGACCCGTTACATTAAGTAGAATTAGATGATTATATAATGGTAATTGATTTTTAGAATAAGAGTTGTTTTGAATTAAGCGGTAATGTTGCTATATTGAAGGATTGGTCAAATTTGGTTGGATCTCGTTGGTAGTCGTCATATGGGAGGATTCCTTAGACGAGCCAAACGGGTCGAGTAATCGAGTAAAGCATGGTTAATGCTCCAGAATATGATGGATTGATCTTTGATATTGGTTAATATATAACATGTTAGAATTACGAGAATTTAATGTATTGGTTTGTTAGAAAAGCGAAATCCGAGAGTTGGGTTTGAGTGCAATGAACAAAACAAACAAATTATGGATTTCCAGGAACTACCGTAAGTTACGGTAGTACCGTAACTTACGGTAGAGGTCAGATGTTTACGGCAGGTTACCCCTGTTTTACGGTGGACCAGGAATTTCCAGAACCTACCGTAACTTACAGTGACACCGTAAGTTACGGTGGAACCAGAAAAATTCAGTATTTTATTATTCAAAAATTGATGTTGGATCTTGTGTTTATGTACTTTATAACAATGTTCAAAACTAATGTTTTAAAGGTTTTGACCATAGGTAACAAGGTGGAACTTACGGATGGCGATCAAGCTTATGATGAAGAACCGAACACTACATTTTGAAGCTTCCGCAATGTTTTAATCTTTAGTAGTCTTTGTGTATGGGTTGTAAACACTTGTTAAACTACTTTTGAAATGTTTTAACTTAGTCATTAGTTGATTAAGGTTGGCGTACTTATGAACTCCGTTAATGAATGTTATGTTACTTAACCAATATTTTAATAGAAATGGTGTATTTTATTATTAAAATCAAGTGAAAAATTTAAGGGTGTTACAAGTTGGTAATCAGAGCTTTAGGTTGTCAACAAAGTGTTCGGTTCAAGCTTGATCGATCGTCCGGTAAGAATTAACTTATTATGTTAGTAGATTATGTCTTATGTAAGGAATGAGAAATGAATTGTTATGCATGGGAAGAGCGAGTTAACACAATCAAACCCGGAAAGTGCATTAAATGTGAACGGTTAAAGCAAGTTAGGAACTTGGCTAAACCGAAACAAATAAAGCAATGTCATGAATGAAATGTTTAATGTTTGATGTAAACATTTCAGTTTCAAGATGTCGAAAGGGAACATAATGATCCGGTGCCGACAAGCACCGAACAAATGAAAGAAATAATTGCCGAGGAAGTAGGAAAGGCAATTGAAGGCAGTCTATCCGGGTTTATAGACAAGATTCAAAGCACAGTGTTGTCGCTCGTAGAAGAACGAGTTAAAAGGTTGGAGGATACTGTCAACCTTATGAAAGACAAAACTGGAGAACGTAAAGGGTGCTCATATAAAGAATTCATGGCGTGTAAACCGCCAATCTATAATGCGGAGGTTGACCCGATAGTTTGCCAAAGATGGATAAGTGATGTTGAAGGAGTGTTTGAACGAACCCATTGTGACGTAGGTGACTTTGTTGCTTACGGAACGGGTCAATTGAGAAATCAAGCCAAGGATTGGTGGGATAACAAAAAGAAGGAAATGGGAGCCGAAGCGGCGAGGGTTATGACTTGGGACGAGTTTAAGGTACCATTCCTTAAACACCACAGTCCCAAAGCGTTTATTAACAGAATCAAAGAAGAATTCATCCAGCTGAGACAAAAGGGTGAAACAATCGATAAGATCACGGGCATCTTCATGGATAAGCTCAGATTTTGTGACGAGTTAGTCACCACTGAAGAACAAAAGATATATTACTATTACAACATGCTGAGTGCTGAGTACCAGGAATTTATGGCTCCGTCAAAATACGAAACCCTCACGGAGATTATCAACACCGCCCGGGAACGGGAAATCGAGTTAAAGAAACAAGTGGAAAGAGGTGAGCGAAGGGCACATGATGTGAATCCAAGCCATACAAAGAAAGCCCGAATGGGATAATCGGGAAAGAAGGTGGATGTTAAAGGTGGGTCACCAAGTTGTAAAGTCTGCGGGAAGGGACACAAGGGGGAATGTCGATTCAAAGACAAGCTATGCCCATATGTAATAAGACGGGGCACACGGCCTCGCTATGCCCGGGAAAAGTATCAGTTTGCTACAATTGCTATAAGCCATGCCACAAAAAGTCCGAATGCCCGGACTTAGTTGGAAAGAGAGATGCTAAGGAGTCTCCAGCAGAAGCCCCCAAAGCAAAGGCTAGGTCCTTCCAACTTACCGCAGCTGAAGCGAAAACCGAACCCGACGTTGTTTCAGGTATATTCACAATTAACTCAATTCCAGCACGTGTATTGTTTGACACGGGTGCGAATAAATCCTTCATTTCGCATGGATTTATTCGACATCCTTAATTTGTATTGACGAAATTACCTGTGCCCTTAGAAGTTGAATTAGGGGACAACAAAAGTTTTATAGTTTGTGATGTTTGTCGAGGCTGCAAATTAAGCATCGACGATGAGGAATACTTGATAGACCTAATCCCAATGTCAATGGGAGAATTTCAAGTAGTCGTTGGGGTGGATTGGCTAGCCCAGCACCATGCAAAAGTCGTGTGTTTTCGTAAAGAGATAAAACTAACATCTCCAAGCGGGAAACACGTCACCATTTATGGCGAAAAGGGAGGTAACCCCATAGTGTGCTCAATGTTGAAAGCTCACAAGCTTATGAAGCGAGGATGCAAGGCATTCATGATATACGCAAATGAGCCCGAGAAAGAATCACGGAAGATTGAAGATGTACCGGTAGTACGAGAATATGGAGATGTGTTTCCGGAGGATTTACCGGGGGTACCGCCTGAACGGGAAGTAGAGTTCGGGATCGAATTGATTCTGGGCGCAAAACCCGCAGCAAAAGCTCCATACCGACTCGCACCGTCGGAATTACACGAATTGATGTCCCAAATTCAAGACCTGCTTGATAAAGGATTCATAAGGCCGAGTGTGTCTCCTTGGGGCGCACCAGTATTGTTCGTGAGAAAGAAAGACGGAAGCATGCGGATGTGTATCGATTACCGGGAGTTAAACAAACTCACGGTAAAGAACCGATACCCGCTTCCGAGGATAGATGACTTGTTCGACCAATTACAAGGTGCGAACTGGTTTCAAAAATTGACCTTAGGTCTGGATATCACCAACTAAAGGTCAAAGAAGAAGATGTACCGAAGACGGCTTTCCGCAAGAGATACGGACATTACGAATTCCTCGTAATGTCATTTGGGCTAACAAATGCACCCGCGGCTTTCATGGACCTCATGAACCGGGTTTGCAAGCCAATGTTGGATAAGTCGGTCATCGTGTTTATCGATGATATCTTGGTGTATTCGAAAAGTGAAGCTGAACACGCACACCACTTACAAGAAGTGTAGGACCGTTTCGGTGACCTTAAATGTCAGCAAAGGTAGTTCATCTCAGTTTACAAAGGCGGAATCAAAGTAAACTAAGTCAAAACAGCTTGTTCCTTCCAATTTCTCTTTCTATTAGTGATTGCGAGTCTTTACAATGATTCTGATACATCCGACAGCACCTTGACTCACAAACACACACATCACCTCTACTGACCGTTTGAAATGAACTACTATATATAGACCCAGCCCCCTTCCGTTTGAATCATGTTCAAACGATCAGGTGACTTCAAACGGCCAGGGTTCAAACGGATAGACTGTTTCAAACGGCCAGCACTATTTCAAACGGCCAGGCATCCTAAAACCTATACAAACCCTAATTTAATCACGTTTATGTACCCGTTTAACCTATCTAGACATAAGACTTGATAAGACGTAGTCAGCAGACATTTAATGCACCAACAGACTCCCCCTTGGATGTTGACGAAGTCTCCGGCGTCAAGTCTTTATTCTTTGTCTCTTGACAACTTTGTCTCCTCATTGTAACAACTCAATCTTCACAGGTTCAAAATCTTTTCCTAGCTCCATCTTCAGTCTTCCCTTTGGATGTTGATCCAGACTCCCCCTTTCACAGACTCCCCCTCTCAGTATGCTGGGATCTGAGGTCTTGTTCTGGTTCAAGCTTTGACAATTAGCTGCCGTGGGAATGATGAAGTCCACAACCTGTTTAACCTACACATTCTCTACCTCAAAATAAGTTTCTCAAATTTACAACACTTGAATTTAATAAACTTACTGGTAGATATCATTAATTCATCAATTTGTATAGTTACATCAAGTTCAAATAAATGACCTTGATTAACTAAGCATACAACTTTATAAAACATTTGTATATGACATTTAAAGTTTTCAACATATTCTCCCAATCCTGTTCATCATGTTTAGCACTCGAATTTTGAATATTAGCTCTTCAACATCAGTTGTCGAAAAATCTTTTTGACTTTTTCAAAAATTTTATGCTAAAACACTCCAAAAATCTTTTTGGATTTTTGTTTTTGAATAAAATGCAGTAAACAAATATATACAGATAATATTTTTGTGAGTTTGTGTAAGAGGATCATATCAGTTTATGAGACGAATCACTAGCATCGTTAAGCTTTAATCATATTAAGTTCTAAACGATTCACATAGATTGACGATATAGTTATCCTCTTAAATTTTCACACAATTTTCAATCTATTTAGGATACGATTTAGATGTTTTAGGAACTTAGCTCAATTCATGTGTCCCACCTCTTGAATATACTCTGGTATCCAGAATCTCGGTATTCAGTCTTACAGGTGATTGTACTAAAATGATGTCTGTACATAAATTAGGACATGCGAGAACTGAGGGATCTCAGGTCGATACTTCCGTATGCGCAGAGAGATATCAGTTTCGACTTTGGTATGTCCCCTTTAGAGGATCTTTTAGCTACAACAGATGATTATCAATTTTATTGTCTAATCAGCTGAGGGCTATAATGCTATGTTTCAAGCATTTCAGGCAAAGCATTATCCAAGGACTAGGTCAGAACTTCCATTCAGCAGAAGTCCTGGAATAATACCCCAGACATCAAATAGTAGAAAAACCTAGTATATCAGAATATGAGACCTTTCAAACGAGATTTCAGGGGTTACCTATATATCCAAGTAGTGTTCCCCACAAATTTCGCAAGTTTGAAATTTTAGGTTTATATCCCGAATAAATCTACTAAATGTACGAAAACCTATCGTCACATCATCAGTGAGACCATTTATAAATTTTGACAATTCATTTCCTTAGCATGTTGTGATAGTCCACTGATGTACTATCATTTCCTCTTTTCTCAACAAAACTCATTTTTGCTTTTTCAATGTTTTTGGAATTTTCAAATTTTCTAATTTTTTAAATTTTTCTCTCCCTAAAATCAAAATATGTTTCAATTTTGATTTTCAAGGAAAATTTGAAAACTGTACAAATAAAATGACAAACTGATATCGAATCACCTCAATTCGCCATTCATTTGGCATAAACAATCAGAACTCCCCCTGACTATAAAGTATTTTCCCATTTAGATTTCAAAACACTTAAGTTTGTTTTAATCAAAATGGTTTTTACGGAAAATTAGTTTTGTGTGTCATTTCACAAATTCGGGGTTCTTTCATCACATTGTTTTCCTTTAATCACTTGTCGGAAAGAGAAATCAAGTACAACTTAATGTCCTTGATTAGTCTTTTGTAATTCGAAATATCACAGTTACCAACCTGTGAATTTCTCAAGAAAGATGCCTGTTCCACACTTACCAACCTGGGAACTCCGGCAAGTCAGGGTTTTTTATTTGAAAAGATCCACCCAAGCCTGACCAGCCTTGGGTTTGACAATTTTTGCCTCACAACTGGCTCTTCTGGTTTTGACATACCAGAATCATTGCCTGAGTGTGGCTTGTCTGACTTTGATCTGTCAAATTCATCGCCGACACCCTTCTTTTTCTCCTTTTCCTCTTTTGTCCTCAGATTTGTATCTGATGAATTCGACTTGCTTGACTTTGCAGTCGATGGAGTCGATTCATCAGAACTCTTATTCTTACCAACCGCAGAACCCGAGGACAAAATCCTTTCCAGATACTCTCTGGCCTTCTTCCTCTTCTTTCGCAGTCTGTCTTTTTGCCCCTGAGAAAGTTTTACTTTTGTTTCCTGAACTTTAGGTTGTTGAACCTTCTGTTCTTTGGGCTTGACTTTGACTGGTTTCTTTGCCTTACTTTGAGATTCAGCCCTCGATCTTCCCATCGATCTCCTCGGGCAATCTCTGGCAATATGACCTCTGATGTTGCAGTTAAAGCACCTTCTCGTTTCAAATCTCTGACTTTGGCAGTTAACAGCAATGTGTCCTTGATAACCACAAGAGTAACACACTCTGTTATCATACCATGTACGACTTTCACCCCAAATGCTCAGATCATAGCATTGTCTGGCTTTGTGGTAGTCATCACTCCTCCGAAAAACTGGATTTGGCTTTGAAGCAATGTGGTCAAACCTGCACCACTTATTACCAACATTTTGTAAGTTTTCATTTTTAAATTTTTGTGATTTTTGAAAATGATTGGATGACTTATCTGATGAGCTTTTATTTTCTTTTTTAGGATTTTTCAATTTTTTATCTTTTTGTTTCTGTTCCACACTCTTCTTTACAGGTTTTTGCGTTGAGCATTCACCTTTCTCAGTAGAATGTAAAACAGTATTTTTAAACATTTCATTTAATTTCAAAAATGTTTTTCTTTTTTCTTCTTTTACGTTTTCATCATCAGATTTGTCATCACAATCTTCAATTTTGACCTTGTCAAAATTTGTGACCTTGTCACTTATTGGAACAGAATTGATTGGTTTTGGACAGGGAAAATTCAAACTATCTGATGCAGTCACAAAACCTTTCAATTTCTTTTCAAGTTCATCAATCTTGTTTCTTGAATTCTCAGCTTCATTTTCAAGCTGAGATATTCTTTCAAGATGAAACTTGATAGAATTTTCATTTTCAATTTTAAGATTTTCAAGAACAGATTTTTCATTTTCCAAACCTTTTAACTGTTCTTGAAATCTTGTTTCATTTTCTTTCAGATTTTTGTTTTCCAGTTTTATCCAAAAATCTCCATCTTCTGAAGATTTTCTTTTACTTTCAAAATCTTTTTCATTTTCATTCAAAATTTTGTTTTCTAATGACAAACTCTCAACAATCTTTAAAAGTTTGTCATTATCAGATCTCAATTTTTCGCAATTTAAACGCAAACTCAAAATCTGTTCTTCATCAGCCTTCTTCTCGATCTTCAGAGTATTGTTTTCCAATGTCAAACTCTCCAAATCCTTCAAGAGTTTCACACTGTCTGCTTCTGATTTTTCACAATTCAAGCATTTTCTTCTTTTCTCTTCCTCTTCTATTTCCTTTCTCTCTTTCTCTTTTTCTTCTTCTATCATTTTCTCAGTTGGAGTTCCCCACCATTTATGTTGCCAATACTCATCATCTTCTTTGTATTCCTTGATGATGGCTTCAATATCTAGTGTTTTGTCGTCGATGGCAATGTTTCCATACTCATCAAGATAACACTCCCTTTTCGAATCCCATCTTCCCGCCCTTTTTGCATCCCGATAAATGCGAGAAATCCTAAGAATTTTGTATTCGGCAAGCATTTTCCGATAGCAATACTTCTGCTCTTCAGTACGTTCATCTTTCCACGGAATAGGTTCATCATTCGCCATGACTTGAAATACCTGTTCAAACGAAATGGTTTCAAACGGTAGTCTTTTCAAACGATAGTCTCTCTTCAAACAGAATGGGCTATTCCGTTTGAAACAACAATATTTTCAAACGATAGATGTTCAAACAACCACCTTCAAACGATAGGATTCAAACGGTTACACTTCAAACGATATGGTTCAAATTCAAACGACAATTTCAAACGGTCTTCATTTTCAAACGATTGTTCAAACGATCAGTTTGCTTTCAAACGATATAAACAGTTTCAAACGATACGTTCAAACGGACTGTGCCTTTTCAAACGATTCGTTCAAACGGAAGGTAGTTTTTAGTCCATTTTTACTATTTTTACGTTGAATTTTGAGTCCAAACTTTCAAGGATTCGTTATCAATGTGTTTCGTTTGATGTGTGAACGTTTCAAGTCATTTTAACCGTGAAAACTAGTTCAAATCAGAAAAGAAAGGTAGAAGTGATTTAATCCGATGATTTCAAGCTGTATTTGGTATGAACTCCTCGTCCTGAGCTCTGATACCACTTGTAGGACCGTTTTGGTGACCTTAAACGTCAGCAAAGGTAGTTCATCTCAGTTTACAAAGGCGGAATCAAAGTAAACTAAGTCAAAACAGCTTGTTCCTTCCAATTTCTCTTTCTATTACTGATTGCGAGTCTTTACAATGATTCTGATACAAATCCGACAACACCTTGACTCACAAACACACACATCACCTCTACTGACCGTTTGAAATGAACTGCTATATATAGACCCAGCCCCCTTCCGTTTGAATCATGTTCAAACGATTAGGTGACTTCAAACGGCCAGGGTTCAAACGGATAGACTGTTTCAAACGGCCAGCACTATTTCAAACGGCCAGGCATCCTAAAACCTATACAAACCCTAATTTAATCACGTTTATGTACCCGTTTAACCTATCTAGACATAAGACTTGATAAGACGTAGTCAGCAGACATTTAATGCACCAACAAGAAGTATTAGAGACACTTAGACGAGAAAGGATGTATGCGAAATTCTCTAAGTGTGCCTTTTGGTTACGAGAGGTACAATTTCTTGGCCACGTCATAAGTGCCGACGGAGTATTGGTGGATCCGTCCAAGATTGAGGCTGTGTCAAAATGGAATCCCCCGAAGAACCCTTCAGAAATTAGAAGCTTTTTGGGGCTTGCGGGATACTATAGGAGATTCATTCAAGATTTCTCCGAGATTGCGTTACCGCTAACAAAGCTAACCCAAAAGAAAGAGAAGTTCATTTGGGGTGTCGATCAAGAAAGAGCGTTTCAAACCCTAAAAGAGAAGTTAACACAAGCTCCGGTACTGACATTGCCGGACGGGGTTGAAGATTTGGTAGTTTATTCTGATGCTTCACTATCGGGGCTCGGATGTGTTTTGATGCAACGGGGCAAGGTTATAGCTTATGCCTCGAGGCAATTGAAGATACACGAGAAGAAATATCCCACGCATGATCTTGAATTGGCTGCGGTGGTATTTGCCTTAAAAATATGGAGGCACTACTTATATGGGTAAAGTGCACCATATTCACTGATCACAAGAGCTTAAAATACTTCTTCGATGGTTAGAAATGGTGAAAGATTTCGACTGTGAAATACATTACCACCCCGGAAAGGCAAATGTGGTAGCGGATGCTCTGAGCAGAAAAGCGGATTATGTTCCAATACGAGTAAGGTCGATGCAGCTCGTGGTGACCTCGAGTATACTTAAACGTATTCAAGAAGCGCAATCTGAAGCAGTGAAAGAAGAGAACTGGAAGAAAGAAAGAATAATCGGCCAATTGAAAGATTTGTCGGGTAGGAATGACGGGTTGAAGACTCGATCTGGAAGGATATGGGTTCCAAACACTTGTGGGGTAAAGACGCTTCTATTGAATGAAGCTCATAAATCCCGATATTCAATCCATCCGGGGGCGACCAAGATGTATAATGATTTAAAACAAAATTATTGGTGGCCCGGGATGAAAAGAGATATTGTGAAGTACGTGGAGAAGTGTTTGACCTGCTTGCAAGTTAAAGCAGAGCACCAGAAGCCATATGGTAAGCTGCAACCGTTGGACATTCCAGTTTGGAAATGGGAACAAATCACCATGGATTTGTTGACCAAATTGCCCAAAACTAACCGTGGGTTCGATGCTATATGGGTAGTCGTAGACAGATTAACGAAAAGTGCTCACTTTATTCCGATACGTGAGACTTATACATCCGAGAAGATGTCGGAAGTGTATACCAATGAAATCATAGCACGTCATGGAGTGCCGATATCCATCGTATCGGACCGAGATACTCGGTTTACTTCACAATTTTTGCGTGAATTCCAAGAACAAATGGGAACCAAGCTGTTTATTAGCACCGCTTACCATCCGCAAACGGATGGGCAGAGCAAAAGAACAATCCAAACGTTGGTGGATATGCTACGGGCCTGCATTATCGATTTCGGAGGCAGTTCGGATGTCTATCTACCCTTAGTCGAATTTTCATACAACAATAGCTATCACGCAAGCATTAAGATGGCCCCGTATGAGATGTTATATGGTAGGAAGTGTCGAACTCCGGTATGTTGGGGAGAAGTGGGCCCACGAGGACTAGCACCTACGGATATGATCCGATGCAATAATGAGAAAACTGAGGTGGTGCGGGCCCATTTGAAAGCGGCCCAAGATAGAAAAAAGTCTTATGCCGACAAACGACGAAGACAGATTGAGTTTCAGCCAGGTGATATGGTTATGCTAAAGGTTTCCCCATGGAAGGGTGTTATCAGATTTAGAAAAAGGGGAAAACTAAGCCCGAGGTTTATTGGGCCATTTAAAATTGTCGAACGGGTTGGCAAAATGGCTTATCGCTTGGAGTTGCCGGAAGAATTGAATAGAATACATGGCACATTTCACGTGTTGCAATTGCGAAAGTGTCTAGCGGACGAAACAGCTTATATCCATTACGATGATATCGAAGTGGATAATAGCCTGAATTATGCGGTGAGACCGGTGGAGATTTTAGATCGAAAGGTCAAACACTTACGAAAAAAACAAATCGACCAAGTCAAAATTAAATGGGAGCATAGGAAAGGTTCGGACACTACGTGGGAGTCCGAAGAGGAAATGTGACGCCTCCACCCTACACTATTTGGTACGTACTTCGGTTTCGGGGACGAAACCCTTTTAAGGGGGGTGGACTTGTAACACCCCGAAACTATAAAACTTTATATTAGAATTATAAAGTATAAATAAACAAAGAAATTACTAACTAGAAATTTTAACCTAGTTAGTTATTAGTCTAGAAATAACTTAAAGTAGGGTTAAAAGCAACTAAATTAAATGTTGATCAAAGTGGAAGGGTTTAAGTTGTAACAATTGAAACTTAATTGTTATTAATCAAATAAAACAAACCAAACACCCCCAAAAGGAGGTGTCTGGTCGACTAGAACAAGCAGGGGCGACACCCCCACTTTCAAACCCTAGAATTATACTTAAAATCTCAAATTGGAGGTGCAAATCTAGTCCAAACGAAAATCCGAGCTTAGAATCGTGATCCTCATCGCAAGAGGATTGCAAGGTATGTAAAATTTAATGAAAACTCTTAACTTGAAATTCTCATGAATTGGAAAAAATCTGAAATTCTAGTTGCATGTTTGCCTTATGATGATTTAGGAACAACTAGGGTGTTTAGGGACAAACCCTAGACAAATAGAAGTTGAAATCATATGAAATTTTGGCGAATCCATGAACACCATTGTAGGTGATTAATGGGTTATGTGTATTTGGATGAACACTAGGAAATAGATTGTTAATCTAGTGTAATTTGGCAATTTTGAAGTGATTTCAGAAATTAGAAGTTAACAATCATGTAAAATGGTTGATTTATGTAAAATTAGGGCTAAATGATAAACTAAAGATGTGATGTTTAATCATGTAAAAATCTACTCATGAAGTGTTTGTTGAAATGCCTCTATGAAGGCTTAAAACTGAAATTTCAAGTTTAAACGCATAATCACGATGTTTGGTGTATTATGCGAATTATGATTTGAAGAGAGAATTCTAAACATATGATAAATGAACTCTATAGGAACGGGCGCAGGAGCGTCAAGCGGGTGGCGAACCACGTTTAAAAGGCCTACTTTGAAGGTATGTAACTTGACCCGTTACATTAAGTAGAATTAGATGATTATATAATGGGTAATTGAATTTTAGAATAAGAGTTGTTTTGAATTAAGCGGTAATGTTGCTATATTGAAGGATTGGTCAAATTTGGTTGGAACTCGTTGGTAGTCGTCATATGGGAGGATTCCTTAGACGAGCCAAACGGGTCGAGTAATCGAGTGAAGCATGGTTAATGCTCCGGAATATGATGGATTGATCTTTGATATTGGTTAATATATAACATGTTAGAATTACGAGAATTTAATGTATTGGTTTGTTAGAAAAGCGAAATCCGAGAGTTGGGTTTGAGTGCAATGAACAAAACAAACAAATTATGGATTTCCAGGAACTACCGTAAGTTACGGTAGTACCGTAACTTACGGTAGAGGTCAGATGTTTACGGCAGGTTACCCCTGTTTTACGATGGACCAGGAATTTCCAGAACCTACCGTAACTTACGGTGACACCGTAAGTTACGGTGGAACCAGAAAAATTCAGTATTTTATTATTCAAAAATTGATGTTGGATCTTGTGTTTATGTACTTTATAACAATGTTCAAAACTAATATTTTAAAGGTTTTGACCATAGGTAACAAGGTGGAACTTACGGATGGCGATCAAGCATATGATGAAGAACCGAACACTACATTTTGAAGCTTCCGCAATGTTTTAATCTTTAGTAGTCTTTGTGTATGGGTTGTAAACACTTGTTAAACTACTTTTGAAATGTTTTAACTTAGTCATTAGTTGACTAAGGTTGACGTACTTATGAACTCCGTTAATGAATGTTATGTTACTTAACCAATATTTTAATAGAAATGGTGTATTTTATTATTAAAATCAAGTGAAAAATTTAAGGGTGTTACATCAGTATCCAACACCTGATCGACCACCTTTTTGATTAACTCAAACTCATGATCAGTGTCAGACGAGGTGAACGTGACGTCAATGTTTTCTGGTAATCCATCAGTTGTTTCGGTTTTTAACTTTATATTGACTGCTTTTTCGACTTGCTCCTCATTTGGCTTTCTGGGAGAATAACCTTCCCAGATCGGAGGCGGACACTTGTTATAAGTAACACTCGGTGTCTTACCAGTATCCTTCTTCTTTGGCTTGTCATCTTTGAACGCTTCAAAACCTGCAACAGTCGGATAAATTCGATCAATAAGATAATCAGAACTAGAATAACTTTGTAATAAACGTCTGATCCTCTCATTTTCAATTTTCTCCTTTTCCAACTCTTGCTTCAGTTCAGCATTTTCTTCAATGTAATGATTGATTGCCTTTTGTTTTGTCATCATTGTAGCATTCATCATTGTTAAAGCATCTTCTCTCTCAGAGTTTGTCTTTTGAAGACAAGTTACTATTCTGTTCAAAACGTCATAAGACTCCTTCACATAGTTGAGATTGAACAGTAATTGTTCTTTCACTTTTTCAAACTCAGCCAACTTCTCATCTTTTGCTGCACATTCCTTGCATGGTTCTAAACACTTTGTGCAAGGTTTGATGACTTCTACAATCTTTTCTAATTCGATGATTTTCTCAACTTCAATCACCTTTTCTGCTTTAGTTACCTGCTCAGTTTCAACAATTTCCTCAGCAACACTTTTAACTTCATCATTTTGAACAGTCTCATCTTCTTGAGCAACATTTTCAAGCTTCATATGCTTTTGCTTTTTTGCTGCTCTTCTCTCCTTCAACTTCTCCAAGCGATCTGCAAAATAAAAATGAAAACTTTCATGAGAGAGATGAGATTTTGCAACATTAATATGTCTTTCTTCTTCATCGTCACTACTGTCATCAGTCGGTGACTGATCAAACTCAATTGATTTTTCAGAATTATCCTCCGAAGAACCAGAATCAGATGGTGTTTGATCAAAAACAGCTTCTCTTTCTGAACTTTGATCACTTTGTACACTTTCATCTGAACTCTGTGAACATTCTTCTGATGAAACAGACTTTTCTTCTTCATTTTTCACACTAACTCCAATAGATTTCATCCATTCAGCAAACATGTCTGGTTCTTTCACTATTTTCGCAATGAAAGCTTTAAACTCTCCATTCTCATCCACAAACTGATCCCAGCTAAAGCCTTCAGGTAGCCTTTCATCATCTTGATTGATTAGGCATGCTTTGCTATCGGGTGATATGTATTTATCCCAGTTAAAACTTTCTTGATTCCCCAAACATGCTCTCTTTGAATCCTCAATCACTTTTCTACCATGAGCCACTTGAGGTTCTTGTTGTTGTTGCTGAGTAACTTGTTGGTATATGGCTTTCCGGTAGTAATCATCTTTTCCGAACGGATTCTTTGCATCATTCGCTTCTCTATTCTTGCATTCCCTCTTGAAATGACCTTTCTCCCTGCATTTAAAACAAGTAACTTTAGATTTACCAAAACCTAAAGTAGAAACATGTGCATCAAGAAAGTCATTTCTTCCGGTAATCAATTTGAACTTCTCGGCTCTTCTTAGGACACTAGCTTGACACCATTTGATGTCCATGAGCTCCATCTCTTCAGCGTCTATCTGATCCTAATCCTCCTTTGAGAGCATAGGATTCCCGATCCGTCCTGCAACCAAGCCTTCATAGGATAGGAGCATGGAACCAAGTAATGCCATGTGATCTTTCGCAACTTCTTCAGAGAAACTTTGACCATCAGGAAGATTCAAAGCAATGTTGCATTGTATCACACAAGCATTTCCACTTTTAGAACTTTGATGTTGAAAATTTGATGTTGATTCTTTTGGATTAACACTTGGAAATAAAGAAAATCCACTACTTTTGTTTGAACTTTGATCAACTTTTTCAGATGAGTCTCCAGCTCTAAAAGCAGTTTGAATCTTAGGGCTTCTTTCAACTTCTGGAATACTGCCTTTGTAGTACATTTTCACATCTTGTTGACCACTTGGATTGGTCATCCTCGCAATCTTTTGCTGTTCCAGATCTTGACTCTCTATCTTCTCAATGAATTGAGAAATTGTCAACCCATCATAACCCTAGTGTTCTTCAGAATCATCAAGTAAGTACCCCACTCTTTTTGTGGTAAAGCATCAGCTAACTTATCGACCCATTCTTCACGATATTTGGATATGCTTAGCATCGACATGGATCGTACTAAGTGGCAATATCATTCAATTAGCTTCTTTGTATCTTCTCTGGGCAAACTTGTAAAAAGATCAAATTCTTTCTTGAGCAGTGCCTTTTTACTCTTGATCATATTCTCACTACCCTCAAACTTGACTTTCAGAGCATCCCAAATCGATTTTGAAGTTTTGTCATGCTGAAGTAATACAAAGATGTGTTCTTTGATTGCTTGTTGAAGTAAACTAATCCTCATCTTTTCAGCTCTGTACATTTCTCGTTCTTGATCATTAAACTCTGAGATTTGTTTTTCTGTTTGCAGTTCAGTACGAGGTAGAACATATCTCTTCAAAATGCACTCCCATGATCTTAGATGGTTAGCTTGAACCTAGTTCTCGAACCGATCTTTCCATCCGTAGTACTCCTCAATGCTCATTAATTTCGGGGGTTTTTGTGTTGTTCCGGTTTCGTTTTCCAGATTCATGTTTTGAGCAATGGATGCCGGAGTAATTGAAGATGTGGCAAACGCGTTGTAAAATTCGTCACTTATTATGAAATCAGATTCAAGCGAAATCTCCCAAACTGTCTTCTCGAGCGAAATAACCAAATTCAGATTCAAGCGGAATAACCCTGAAACAACAAACTTCAAGCGAAATCAGAAGTTAAAATTTGAAGCGAAATAACCAGCAAAGCAATTTGGAGCGGAATCAGTTTTCAAGCGAAATCACTGATTTCGCTTGAATCACTTTCAAGAGGAATATGTCTTTTGGAGTGGAATCAACTATTTTTTTAAGCGAAATACCAGATTTCGCTTGAAATCTCAAGCAGGATATCAACTTTCGAGCGGAATCAACAATGTGCTCGTTCAAGTGAAATCACTTCCAAGATCAATTTTACCCATTTTTAGGCTGTATTTTAGCATGAAACTTTCAAGGGTTTGTTAATATGTATTTTTACACATTCTGTGAAAAATTGATCCAATTTTGATCGTTAAATTTTGTTCAATTCAGGAAAGAAGGTGTAGAAGTAAGAAAATGCAATGAAAATCAGCTGTAATCTGCAGAACTCCTCCTCCTGTGCTCTTTTACCACTTGTAGGATCGTGCGAGTCGTTCAGAGGAGTTTTACTTTGTTTCAGGTGCGGAAAACAAGAAACAAAGGTAGAAACAGCTTGAATATCACTTTAATACTCTTTCTGATTGATTTAACAGCTAATACATCCATAGGATAAACCGGCAGCACTTCGGTATCCTATACAAGACCACACGTACAACTATATCTGATTTGCTCGGACGTGCTCAAGCGGAATCATCACTTCAAGCGAAACCTTTACAATACAACTCAAGCTGAATCAGCCTAAATCACACTAAACTTTTCTATTTTCTCGTAAAATGTGCCCTGATCTATCCTATCTAGACTAAGACTCGATACAAGACGAAGTCGACAGATGCATGCACTAACATAATTATATTAATTAAGAATTATAATCTGTGCTATCCTTTTTCAAATATTAAAGTTAAAAAAAGAATAATTTAATATTTGGATATTGTTTTCATTAGTTATTTATATTAGCTATCACGGTGGAAGGAGTGATCCTCAAATGGGGAATGGTAAACTTTATGTCTAGCCAATAATTTCATGTCATGTCATGTCAACTCACCACTCCACTCTCCATTTTACACTCAAACACTAGGGGTGCTCAAACATACGAGAAGTTTATTTCTTTTCTTTATATATTTTTTATTTCTAGAAATTATGCATTAAAAATAAATAAAACATATATTAAACAAAATAAAATTACAATTACTTAAAAAAACATATTACATAAAATTAAAACTAGAAAATTAAACCATAATATACCTAAAATTTAGAAAAGGGCATGGCCAATTATATTTTTTTGCGATATCTCGTTTCCGCGCTAGAATAAACGGCAACATCTTGGGTGAAGCATGGTCGTGTGGCTTAGTAAACGTCTCCAAATCCCGATCATACAAAAGTTGTTTCAATGCCTCGCGTTGTTCCGCCACTAATGCTATGGTTTCTTCCTCGTGTTTCTTTTTTATATTCGACAACTCTATCGCCATTGCTTGTTTTGCTTCTTTCATATGGGTGTATTGTGAGAGCTTCTCGATAAAAGTCGTTTCGCTATCGGATGGTGTTGTTGCGACTCCCTTATCTTTCTTTCGTGGTCTTGTTGGTGAGGGGTCTAGGTTTATGTCGGGTATATCGCTAGTGAACTCATTTTGAACGTACTTGATGAATGGCTGGTGTAGTTCCGCCGACCGTTGCGTATGAGATATGTGATGTTACAGATCTGTATATGGCCCACATGTTGGGTATGAGATATGTGATATTATAACTTGTATGCTACCTGTTAGTTACGTGTAGAAAAATATGTGGATTACTAGCATACCAACCTAATTAATATTAGTAACTATAATAGGACGTGGTTGACCAACCTTAAAACAAGTAAACTACCTGCCGAGCAAACAAAGGTGAGTTCACACACATTACTAAAAGCATGTGTTCCCGGTGGTTGGGAACGGAACGTACAACACTCTCCCTGGTTTGGGATTGCCTAGTATTTCTGGTTTGGAATACTATTAAATGCTATTTATATTCCATGACTTAGCATACCAAACGAAAACCTATCACGAATTCCCTACTTACTATGCCTTGGTGTTAGTGCACGATGTCTAAAGCCTACGTCTAAGTCTAGGTCATGTCTGTATAGGGTTTATAGGGGTCTAAAGTGTAATTAAGTGTAATTTCATGTTATTTCATGTGATTCCGCTTGAAATGATACTTTGTCATTTCAAGCGAAATCAGTAGATTGTGATTCCGCTCGAAATGACATGTGTCATTTCAAGCGAAATCAGAAGGTTATAAATAGGTATGTTAGTTTCTCATTTGGCACGGAATCACAAGTTGTATACCGAACTGCTGCCGGATTTTCAAGTGAAATATTAATGAGAAACGTGTGTTAAAGTGATATTCTCTGTATTTCTACTCAATTCTCTCTGTTTCAACACTGTTTGTTTGTTTCCGCCACTCAAACAGTGGTGTATTGACTTTAATTGACTCACTTGATCGTCAAATCGATCCTACAATTAGTATCAGAGCCAGGTTATGAGCCAATACACCTGATTCAGATCATTTTTACTACACTTTTTGGATTTCTGGATGTTTGAACGGACAAAATGGAATGAGTTTCTAGTATTGTATGTAAAATTGTGTTTTAACAAACCCTTGAGTGAATCAGATTAAAATTCGGCCTAAAACTGCTAAAATGGACTGAAAACCTTATTCCGCTTGAACAAGTTGTTTTGATTCCGCTTGAAATTTCAAGCGAAATAAGGTATTCCGCTTGAAAAGTTCTGATTCCGCTCGAAAAATGAAGTAATTTCAAGCGAAATAAGTGATTCCGCTTGAGTGTCACCTGATTCCGCTTGAGTTGGTGATTCCGCTTGAAACATCACTTGATTCCGCTTGAAACTTACTAATTTTGCTTGAAACTTAATTCACCTTATTCCGCTTGAAACTTAAATTAGCTTAAAATTCTGATTCCGCTTGAAACATAATTCAGCTTGAAAATTATGGTTTTGCTGTGAAAGTCCATTTCGTTCGTGACATTTCGTTTGAAGTTCATTTCGTGTAGAAAGTGTTGTCACTTAAAAAGACCAGTTTTTCAAAACTTAAAAATTTTTCGGTAATCTGATTTCTAAAAATGGAAAATCAAGATTTTTATAACTTCTTTGCCGGCAGTGGTATGACAGCAACACAGAACCCAGCAAGTATTGTTCAGAACGTCAATATGGAGAATGAGTTGGGAACGATGCAAAAACCACCCAAGCTGATGAATCTAGATGAATATGCAGGTTGGTCTGGGAGATTCAAAAACTGGGTAAAAGCTAATCACTTTGAGTGCTGGATGAAGATTGAGAAAAAGTATGTTCCACCGGTAGATGGTTTGAGTTTAGAGAAGGGAATTGGAAGTTTGACGCAAACTGAACAAGATGACTTCAAAGCTAAGAAGAAGATGATGTGCATTCTTCAACAAGTAATCAAAGAGGATATTTTGGTATTGTTACAGCATGAAGATAATTCACAATCAGTTTGGTAGCAATTGAAAGTAAAATTTCAAGGGAGTGTGTCTATGATCAAAAGCAAAAAAGGCTTTGATAAAGAAAGAATTTGACATTTTCACGGGCATAAAAGGTGAATCTACAAAACAATTGATTGAAAGATACTGCCATTTAGTTGTGGAAATGAAGAGATTGGAAATAACCAAGACAAATGAGGAGTGGATCGACAAATTAGCAGATGCTTTACCCTATGATGAATGGGGTACTTACTTGATGATGTTGAAGAACAATTCAGATTTCGTTAATTTGAATCTCAGCTCGTTTATCGAGAAGATCGAGGCACATGAGTTAGAGTTGATAAAGATTAAAAAGATGAACTCTGCCAATGTTCAACATGATGTGTCTCTTTATTACAAAGGTAGCACTCCAGCACCAACAAATCAAAGCCCGAAGATTCAAACAGCGTTCAGCACAGATTCAGTGCTTCGTCTGGTACTCCAAGAAACAATAAGCCTTCACCGTTTGCTAGTTTTGAGCCAAATTTCAAAGCTTCTGAACATACATCACCTCAAAGCTCGTCTAGCTCGAACAATCAGGCATATCTTTCTGGGATTCAATGCAATATTGCAGTCAACATCAAGAATGGGAATGAGTTTACTGAAGCGACTGAAAAAAGCATATTTCATTGTTAGCTTCCGTGTTGGAGTCATATGAGAGCTTAGTAGCGGGAAAGATCGGGAATCCTGGTATGACCAAAGAGGATTACGATCAAATAGATCCGGAGGAGCTAGAGCTGATTGACATAAAGTGGGGTATGGCTAGTTTGGTGAGAAGAGCGCAGCGGTTTATGGAAATTACTGGTAGAAACAGTCTCTCTGGACCAGATCAGAAGCTTGGATTTGATAAGTCCAAAGTTACTTGGTTTAAGTGCAAAGAGAGAGGGCATTTTAAGAGAGAGTGTCCTAACAGAGAGTTCAACAATCACCAGAACCCATTTACCAACGACTACTACATACAGGCGATCTATCACAAGCCAAATCAACAGGCCAGAGAAAGCTCTCATAGTCAACCAAGATGACGAGAAAGTAGCTGAAGGTTTCAGCTGGGATAAATACATCCCGGGAAGTGAAGGAAGAGCTATGATGGCTGAGATTGTCGAAGAATTAGAGAGTGTTGTTGAACCAGAAGTGGTTGGTGAAGATGTGTCTATCGAAAATGTGGCCGATCTTGAGGAAATTGCTGCTGAAGTTTATTACTATCAATCCGAACAGGAGGTATTAGCCAGTTCTTTAAAATCAATCATGCCTCCTAAAGTGTTTGATTCTTTTGCAGGTTTCTTCGAAGAGCCAAAAACAGGATTATGCCCACGATATGTGTAGGATCGTTAGACGACCTGACGAGTCGATCAGAAGAGTGCTCAGACTGAATCAGAGGCGAAATTCATTGATTCAGTCTTTGTTTAGCTTGATTTCACTATTCAACGTCTCTTTTATTGATCTGCTAACAATTTACAAGCTCTGGAGACAAACTGGCAGGGCTTCGCCGTTACACTACACAACTGCTCTCTAGATCCGCTCATCAGTCCCCTATTTAGAGACTGATGGGTTCGCTTATATGGACATGACCATAAAAGCGGACCTATCAAGTGACATATGAGCGGACCTATCAAGTGACATATGAGCGGACCTATCAAGTGACATATGAGCGGACCTATCAAGTGACACATAAGCGAACCTATCTAACTTATGTGTTTCTTGATTTTCGTTCACTATACAATCAGCCCTAACCTAAGACTCGAACTAAGATGTAGTCGACAGACAACTGCACCCAACAGACTCCCCCTTGAATGTTGACGGAATCTTTAGTGAGAGTCTTCAAACCTTGACAGCTCTTCACTCTTAATCGGTCTTCTTTAGGAACTCTTCCTGGAATTAAGTACCTGGATCTTTCTCTGGCTCTAACTTTCATCAGACTCCCCCTATCATCATGCTGGGATCGCCGCCTGGAAATCGTTATCACCATTGAAATCAACTCCTGGCTTTATCAGTTTAAACTTCTTCTCAGGTTCTGATGTATCTCCTGGCTTTCCGTAGCAACAGGATCAGAAACCTGCACAACTCAAACAATCTATCACAAACAAACACAATTGTGATTCAACTTAATGAATCAACTAATCATTTAAGAATATTCAAGAATTTTTCACATTTAACAATTTATTAAACTTTCCAAAATCTGATTAACCATTTCAAATCAATTTAACCAAACCAACTGTTCATCTTGTTTAGCCTTTGAGATTTTGAATTTCAGCTCTTCAATATCAGTTGTCGAAAATCTTTTTGGATTTTTCAAAAATGAAACATATATGCAATAACAAAAAAAAAATAAATGCAGAAATGAAATATATACAAACATATTTTTGTTAGTTCGTGCAAGAGGATCATATCAGCTGTTGACAAGACACTAGCACCGTTAAGCTGTTATTTCATTTTAAGCTTTTAAACAATTCGCATAGATTGCCGATATTCTGATCCACTTAAATTTTCACAAAATGTTCAACCTGTTCGGGATACAGAATTAGTGTTTTAGAACTTAAACATCTGCATGTGTCCCACCTCAGAATATACTCCCGTATCCAGACCCCAGTATTCAGTCTTACAGGTGAGTATACCACGGCTGATATCTGTTAAGGGGTAGGTGCGAGGGCCGTGAGAGCTCAGGTCGATACTTCCGTATACGCAGAGAGATGACGGCTTCGACTTTTGGTGGGTCCCCTTTAGAGGATCTTTTGTTACAACAACAAAGATTATCAATTTTATTGTTTAATCAAATTGCTGAGGGCGAGCTTGTATTTCAAAGCTTTTTGCAGAAAGTATTATCCGGGGACTAGGTCAGTACTTCCATACAGCAGAAGTCCCGGGATAATACCCCAGATATCACTGAGTATAAAGACCTAGTATCTCAGAATACGGGACCCTTCAAACAGGATTTCAGGGGTTACCTATATATCCTGGAGGTGTTCCCCACGTAGACGCAAGTGAAATTTATGTTTATATCTCACACTGATCTACTAATTCTGTGAAAACCTATCGACACATCTTTAGCGAGACTGCTTAAATGCAATTTAAACACTACAAATCTTTAGCGTACTGTGCCAGTCTAGCTGATGTACTATCATTTCCCCTAATTCGCATCAAAACTCATTTTTAATTTTTTCAATTTTTTTACATTCTCAATTTTTCTATTTTTTTTAAAATTTTACTCCCCCTAAAATCAAAATATGTTTCAATTTTGATTTTCTGGGAAAATTTGAAACAAACTGTACAAAGTTTGACAACATGACATCGAATTGCTTCGATTCGCCATCCACTTGGCGTAAACAATCAGAACTCCCCCCCTCAACAAACTATTTTCCCATTATGATCTCAAAACACTTAAGTTTATTTTAATCAAAATGGTTTTTCCGGAAAAATTAGTTTGTTTACCAGACATTTGTAGGTTCGGGGTTACTTCATCACATTGTTCTTTTCAAGCATTTGAAAAATTTATCATTTCCAGATTTACCATAAACCATATGTAGAAAATCAAGTACAAATTAATGTCCCTGATTTACCACATTTAAAGCGAAAAATCACCAAAGTGAAATTTCTCAAGAAATGTGCCGATTCATGTTCCACTTTTACCAACCTGGGAACTCCGGCAAGTCAGGTTTTTCATTTAAACAGATTCACCCAAGCCTGACGGTTCTTGAGTGATTTCGAATTCTTGTTCAACAATGGTGGAAAATTTGCATCATCCATTGTTAAACCTGAATTCTCCTTTTTTACCTCAACCACTGGCTCCTCTGGTTTTGACGAACCAGAATCATTGCCTGAGTGTGGCTTGTCTGACTTAGATGAGCCAGATTCATCGCCGACACCTTTCATCTTCTTCTTTTCCTCTTTCGTCCTCAGATTTATATCTGATGAATTCGTCTTGCTTGACTTTGCATTTGTGGAAGTTGATTCATCAGAACTCTTATTCGATCTGTTCGGTGAACCTGAGGACAAGATCTTCTCGAGATATTCTCTCGCCTTCTTCCTCTTCTTCCTCAGTCTGTCTTTCTGCCCCTGTGAAAGTTTAACTTTCTTTTCTTGACTTGTCTGATCTTGAACTTTAGGTTTTAGAACCTTCTGTTCATGGGGCTTGACTTTTACTGGAATCTTTGCCAATTTCTGAGACTTAGCCCTCAATCTTTCATTCGATCTCCTTGGGCAATCTCTGGCAATGTGACCTTTAATTTGACAATTAAAGCATCTCCTCGTCTCATATCTCCAACCTTGGCAGCTAACAGCAATGTGTCCTTGATAACCGCATCGGTAACACACTCTGTTATCGTACCGTATACCATCTTTATACCAAACGCTCAAATCATAGCATTGTCTGGCTTGGTGATATTCCTTCCTCATGGTTGCTGGATTTTGCTTTTGAGCACTGTGGTCCAACCTGCACCACTTATTACCAACAATTTTTGAGTTTTCATTTTTTACTTTTTGTAATTTTTCATTACGATTGGATGATCGATCTGATGAACTTTTATTTTCTTTTTGAACATTTTTCAAATTTTTATTTTTTTGTTTTTGTTCCACTTTCTTCTTCAAAGGTTTTTGCTTAGAGCATTCTCCCTTTTCAGTCGATTATAGAACAGTTTTCTGAAATTTTTCTTTCAATTTCAAAAACAATTTTTGTTTTTCTATTTTTTCATTTACATCATCAGATATCTCATCGCAATCTTCAACTTTGACATTGTCAAAGTTTGTGACACAGTCACTTATTGGAACTGAATTGATCGGTTTCGGACAAGGAAAATTCAAACTACCTGATGCAGTCACAAAACCTATCAATTTCTTTTCAAGTACATCAATCTTGCTTCTGGAATTCTCAGCTTCGTTTTCAAGCTGAGATATTTTTACAAGATGAGACTTGATTGAATTTTCATTCTCATTCTTCAAATTTTCAAGAACAGACTTTTCACTTTCCAAAACTTTTATCTGTTCTTGAAATTTCGTTTCATTAGCTTTCAAATTCTTGTTCTCAAGCTTTATCCAGAAATTTTAATTTTCTGACGATTTCTTTTTACTTTCAAAGTCTTTTTCTTTTTCTTTCAAAAACTTGTTTTCAGATTTCAAACTGTTCAAACCATCCAACAGTTTGTCATTTTCAGCTTTCAGTTTCTCACAATTTTCCTGCAACATAAAAATCTGTTTAATATCAGCTTGCTTCTCGTCTTCCAACTTCTTGACTTTCGATGTCAAACTTTTCGCATCCTTCAAGAGTTTGTCATTCTCAGTCTTGAAGTTGTCACATTTGAAGCACACTGATGCAGATTTTGAAGTTTCATACTTCACAAATTCTTCAACCTTTGGCACTTGTTCTTTCTCTATCTTATATGTACCTGCACCAAAGATTGTAACAAAATCAATAGGATTTTCATTATCATCAATATAACAACCTCTTTTCATATCATATATCAAATTTCCTTTTGCTGCCCAACAAACATTGATTCTTTTGTTTATTTCTTTTATCACATCTAAACTCAAATCTTCCAAATTCATTTTTATCTTATCCAATATTTCTCTCTTCTTTTGATAATTCTCATAATCGTGATTTTTAAGTTTTCTAATGAATTTATTCAGAGATAATTGTGAAAAATTATAATTTTCTCTCAAAGTTTTCAAGCAATCATCCCATTCAGATGATAATCCATTAGCAAACTTTGATATCTTATCAGCTTCTGTTATTACTATTTGATTATCCTTCAAATAGTCAATCAAACGATCAAAACGTTTCTCCAAATCATCCAAGTTTTCATCTTTCTTACTCAGAAAACATTCGAAACGTTCACACCAAACCTCTTTAGGCAATTTCTGATAAGAACTACTAAGATATCCTCGATACCAATCATTCAACCTTTTAAGATCATTTTTTTCCTGGTCATCAAACATCATTGTCATCTTTCAAATAATTCCGACAAATCTTTGTTGTTCACAAAAGCGAAACAAGTAGTGTCCAAATGAGCGAAACTACTGATGTCTTATAAGCGAACCTCAAGTTTTGTCTGTATAAGCGAACCACAAGAGTGAACCTATACAATGTCACAATGAGCGAACCTATAACAAATATGCTCCTAAAAGCGAACCTCTTGAGCGAACCTTACAAGCGAATCTCAAACAACTGAAACTACAAGCGGACCTCTTGAGCGAACCTCCAGCAATCAAGTCCCTAAAAGCGAACCTGATACAATTTGGAGCGGATCTACAGAAAATGTGTCCAAATAGGCGAACTTGAATGGTCACAAAAGCGGATCTACTCAAATGTCCGAATAAGCGGACCTAAGTTCGAAGAAGATTTTACCCATTTTTAGTCCGTATTTCAGTCTGAAATTTTCAAGGGTTTATCAATGTCCAATAACACGCAATCTGTGCAATTTTAACCCAATTCTGACCGATAAAACTCCCTGAACTGATGAAAGAAGGTGTAGAAATCAGAATTTTTGAGCGAAAACGAGCTAAACGGTAAGAACTCTTCCTCCTGAGCTCTGATACCACATGTAGGATCGTTAGACGACCTGATGAGTCGATCAGAAGAGTGCTCAGACTGAATCAGAGGCGTAATTCATTGATTCAGTCTTTGTTTAGCTTGATTTCACTATTTAACGTCTCTTTTATTGATCTGCAAACAATTTACAAGCTCTGGAGACAAACTGGCAGGGCTTCGCCGTTACACTACACAACTGCTCTCTAGATCCGCTCATCAGTCCCCTATTTATAGACTGATGGGTTCGCTTATATGGACATGAACATAAAAGCGGACCTATCAAGTGACATATAAGCGGACCTATCAAGTGACATATGAGCGGAGCTATCAAGTGACACATAAGCGAACCTATCTAACTTATGTGTTTCTTGATTTTCGTTCACTATACAATCAGCCCTATCGAACTAAGATGTAGTCGACAGACAACTGCACCAACAATATGAGGAGAAGAAAGATTCTGTTGAAGAGATGATCAATGTAACCAAAGAGATGACCGAAGAAACATTGAAGGAAATTGCTGACAGGGCTCCTATGGGAAAACTGAAAGAGGTAGACACAGAACCTGTCAAAACAGAGTCTGTCGGTACCGAGTCAGTACAAAAGGAGTCAGATGAGGAGTCAGGAATTGTGGAGGTCAAATTCGAGGGAGTGTCTGAGTCAGAGTCAGATGATGTCGGTAAACAGGGTGTTAAAACTGATCTAGAAGAAATGATTGTCGAAAAGATTGGTTCAATATCTGAAACCCCATGCCAAAACTGTTCAAAACCTTGCATGGAGTGTCTCGAAAAGGACACAACGTTTCAGAAATTGAAACAACACGCTGATATGATTAATTTTGATCTAAGTCAAGTAAAAGAGGCATATGACACACTGGTTATATCTATAAAGATGATTCAAAAAGAAAGTGTTGAAAATGATAAAGCCACAAAGTTGTTAAAATCAACAATTTTTGATAAACAAGTGGAAGTCAATTTTCATCTTGACACAATTGCGTCATTAAAGAAAGAGTTAGAGTTAACCAAAATTGAGAATGAACAAATTGATAAGAAGTTAATGAGCTATGTTGCATATTCTTATGTCATTGAGCAGATTGTTCCACAACAACCAAATGCAACACCGGTCTTTAACAGCGTTCCACCCCCAATATGGAATCATTACACTCAGAAGTATCCAGATGGGGTGGAAGCTGCATTGAACCTCAAACTGAGGACAATTGAGGATGAGTTACCGGAGAGATTGATGTTACATTCTCTTCGTCCGACACAGACAATGAGTCACAGGTTATCATGACTGTTGTTGACCAAGTGTTAGACGAAGAGAGTGATAACTCTGAGGCTGAGATCATGAAAACTCATTCAGAAAATTCTGTGTCTGATTCTGAAGAATAAGGTAACTTTTTAGACCGATTCATACCAAAATCAGACAATGTCGCAAATGATGATCCGATCATGGTGGTTTACACAATGATTGGAACTGACAAGCTTTATTCTGATTTTGAGTATCCGCTTCAGAATGCAAAGATTGAAAATGTTGAAAAAGTGTTCAAATTGGTCGAAATTGACATTGCTGAAGTGAACTACAAAGAGTTCTTTTCAAAACCTAAAAAGTCGTTTGTTACGTCACGATCTAACAACTCGGGTAAGAAAGAGTGGGAGGGAAATGGCAGTAACACGAGAAATGGAAACAACTTTAAAAACAAAGGAATTGGTTTTGAGAAGAAAATGGCTAAGAAAAATTTCAAGCCAAAGGATAACATGAATGATGTTTTTGTCACTGGACCAAGTGTTGATGCTGAAAAAGAGTACATTTTTAGTCAAAAAGCCATTGATGATTTCAATGCGGCAAAGAAACTGAAAGAAGAGTCGTTCAAATCAACTTTTGTCAAGTATGACAAAAGAGTTTGCTATCGCTGCAATGAGATCGGTCACATGGCCAAACAATGCAAGAAAGTTTTTGAAAAACCTGTCTTTGAAAAACCTGTTGTGCAAAAACCCCGACCTAAATCTCCAATTGATAAAAAGGGTAAAAAACCTATGATTTCACCAGTTCGCATTTTGAAAAGGGGTGAATCTCTGAAGTCAGAAGGTAAGCCGAAATTGACCTTTGAGGTTGGTGAATCTTCAAAGACTCACAAGACTTCAAAGATTTATCCAAAAACGAAAGTTTTTGAAAATCAATATTGGGTTGTGAAATCAAAATCATCGTTCGAGGAGAAAAAGATGAAGAAAATTTTGAAAAATGAAACAAAAGGTTTTAAAGATGATGTAGAAAAGCTTGAGTTTGAACTTGATAAACTTCTTGAAGAGTTTCCACCGATTAAAAGGGAAGGGGTAAAACCAAAAGTAAAAACTGATGTTCCAAATGTCATTTTTGACTTTCCAAAGGTTGAGGTGACGTGTGACATAGTTTTTGGTAGTGTTTCAGCTGTTAAAAAGTCATGCGCATCATTGTTTGAGTGAATTGCTATAATGTTTGCAGGGGCTGCCCAGGTCGATAATTTCAAAATGGATAATGGACAGCGGAGCCTCTAGACACATGACTGGAATGCTGGCGTTACTCTATGATGTGAAATCTATTAATGGTGGATACGTCAGATTCGCTGGAAACCAGGGTGGAAGGATTGTCGGTCAAGGAACCTTAACGAATGGAGTGATTTCGTTTGAGAAAGTGAATTATATAATTGAACTGGAAAACAACTTGCTTAGTATTTCTCAAATCTGTGACAAATCCTTTACCGTACATTTCACTAAAAATGAATGTCTTGTTTTAAAACCTGGGTTTAAAATCCCTGAAGATATGGTGCTGTTGCGAGCTCCACGAGAAAATGATTTATACATTCTTGACATGAGTGTCGCAACACCAACAGATCATCAAAAACAATGTTTTGTGACAAAAACCAAAGCTACTGAAAAAGAGTCGATTATGTGTGTAGGTCCCCTTGAGTCTTATGGATCGTTAACAGAATCGTCTATCTAACCTAGAGTGCGGAATCCTCTAGATCAGATTGTAGCAGAAAACGTGTAGAATACAGAAACAGCAATTCCAATCAAACCGGGTTTTATTGATTATCTATCAAGATTGATTACAATCAATCAAACCCTAAACACAAACCCTAATTTCGTCCAAGCAAGCTCTCACGAAATTATGTCTCTCTCAAACTCTGTTTTGGCTGATTAACCTAAACCCTAATGTTTAACCTTGTTTATATAACACAAGGTTTACAAGTGGGCTAGGTCAAGACTCTTGGGCTGCGAATTGGACAGGCCCAATTCGCCCCCATCACCCAATTCCTTGGGTTTAGTTAGCCCAAACATTACAACTAACTATTACAAAGCTAAACTCGCTAACTGTTTATCGTTTAACTAATTACAAGATATCCAAAGACCAAATCTAAGCTGTTGTCACAAACATGCACCAACAAACTCCCCCTTGACAATAGCTTCATAAAAACTTTGTCTTGAGTCAAAACTTTAATTACAAGATATCCAAAGACCAAATCTAAGCTGTTGTCACAAACATGCACCAACATTAACCAGTTTATGGTCAATGCGAAGTTCGTTTGAACTTCATAACGTGAGCGTAATCACGATGGTTATAGTCCCTAGTAACTATACCTACTCATTACCACGTTATCTAGGCTCAGTGACGAGTCGTAGTTTCGGCCAAAATGCGTTTTCTCGCGTATTTTGTAACCAAACTACTCTAGGGTATTAAAACCGTTTGTTTTAATACCAAACCTGTTTTCTAACTTTACTAAACATGTTCTAGCATGTTTAGCTCGTCGCTTTTAGATTTGTGCTTGTTTAGGGTCGTAAAGGTAAGCGATCTAATCAATCGCTTATGCTTACGAACCCGACCCATTGGTCGATCTTTAGGATCCAACCAAACACATTAGGTGACCATAGTTGTATAGGGAATAACCTTCCGAGGTTATACCTTATGGTCACGACGTTTAGTTAGTTATATGATAGGTAGTTTATATGCCTTAGGTAAATTACCAAAATGCCCTTTTTACGCATAAATTCATTTTAAGTCTATGTAACGAAATTTTTGACATCTACACTGATTTAACAACAATATTAAACATGTTAGGGCATATCTTGCTTGTCATAGGACTAGTTAGGCATTCCAAACGCGTTTTACGCAAACGACGCGTTAAAGTGGCGTAAGCTACCTAAACGGGTCGTAATGGGTCAAAAGCACTTAGGATAGGTTTCGTTTTAGTACGTAGGCTTTGTTAAACCATATTACATAAGTTCCCATACTTATTTGGTTTACGAACCCTTGTACTACCCGATCCTCCGATAGGTCCGTTTATTAATGTAGATACCTATATAGGTGCCGTTTGATTACGTGATCTTCTAGCTTTGCTTGGTGGTTATCCTAAGACTTCTAAGCACCCTCAAGTGAGTACATAGTCCCCTCTTTTACTGTTTTTCAAACTGTTTTGGGGTGAAACACATCTGCCTACTTGTTACTTTCATGTTTTTTTTCATGTTTTCATATCATATTACTTGCTATGTTCATTAGTACACTATTAGTACATGATTTCATTATGTTTTTGCTATGTATGCCCATTGTATGCATACTTAGTACATCGTTTTACATAACATTTCATGCTATGTATGTTCATCATACTTAGTACATTTTACATCACATGCTATGTATGCCCATTGTGTGCATACTTAGTACATCGTTTTACATAACATTTCTTGCTATGTATGTTCATCATACTTAGTACATCATTTTACAAGACATCTTATACTTGGTATCATGCTATGTATGTCCATCCGTCGCATACTTAGTACATTGTTTGTGCATTCTTACCTATGGTTTGGTTGTTACATATTTCACTTGCCATACATGACATTTTGTTTACACAATACTTGATTGACATTTGACAACGGTTTAGACATGGGCAATTTACATTGGTGGTTTATGTGGGTAAGTGATTTGAGTAACGAGACGTGTGTAATGTGATACAAGCATGGTGGATACGCCGCTGGTACTTCCTATATATAAGTGCTTGTATTATATTACATGGCGTAGCGTTATTTAAATCATTCATTTGGATTTATACATTTTTACACAAATAACATATTTTTCACAAGACATTGTTTTACAAAACAGTTTGTTTTATACAAACTCATTTTTACTTGGTTATTCATTTAACCTTACATCATTCTTTTAACTATACATATCTATCATCGATTTTCAAACGTTTTATAAAAGCAAACACTTAAACTGGATTCATGACAAGTTTTTGGTTAAACATTTTCTTAAACCTAAGTCATGGATCCTATTTTTCATAAAACCTATGTACTCGCCGGCATTTTTATGCTGACGTATTTTCACATGTGTTTCAGGTACATCACATAGGATTGGACGAGACCTTAGTTACATTAAAAGATGCAAGACTAGTTAATTTTTGTTATGTTTCTTTATTGTTAAGACAATGTAACTCATTTAATTCAATAAAACGAAATTTGTTTAATCCATGGTTCTGAAACAATGATTCTGTTACAACACTCCCCGACGTTTCCGCCACGTTTTGTTGTTTGTCACACCCCCAAATTCCACCTGCGGAGTAACATCCGCATGAGGGCGTGACTGACCAGGATCCAGCCACCAATTATACTAAGCATTGGTTAATAGTAAAGTAATTGCTATCTAAAGTAGTTAGCAACATCATAGTTTAAGTTCGATAGTAAGTTTAAACAAAACAGCGGAAGCATAAACCAAATAGTTTTAAAAGATAGTTCATGGTTCAAGATAAGTAAAACCCAACACACGGGTTTTGACGAACACTACACATCCCCAAGCAGCAGCTCCTCAGTCACTGGTTACCTGCAAAGCATGCAGTAAGGTGTCAACAATATTGCTGAGTGAGTTCACTAGTTGTCCAGTTTTAATTACCAAAAACTTGTTTCACCAGTTAATTTACTCGTTTATACATGCCATGGGGAGCTACCCCAAAAGTTAGCGACTAAACTGTTTTTCCAATACCGAACACTAGGTAACCGTTTGCGTTTCCGCAGGATGCCCCGATGTCAATGTTCTATCATCATTGACGGATGCCTGAGTACATTAGTTCACGACCGATCCCAAACCATGGCACGGTGTGAGGTTGGTAAAACCTAAATAGCGCTATCAACTAATAACCCGTTCGCCTGGCCCCGGCGACTAATCGGTATTATGTAGTAGGGACTTGAGTGATAGAGTTTCGTTTAGTGCCGTTAGTTGCAATCCGTATAAACAGTAATTAACTAAAGGTTCCCAATAACAAGGGAAGAAAAGTAAGTTGTATCCCTCATAGGGGATAGTGTTGTTTGTAGTTCCGCCTCCCAAACCACCGGGAACGCATGCTTTAGGTTGTGAACTCACCTTGGGTTGCTCGGTAGATTAAATACCCGGTCAATCACGTTGGTCACCACGTCCTAACATGGTTACCAAATATAGGTCAAGCAGGGGTACAAGAAATCACGTATAGCAAACACGTATAGGAGCACTAAGTATGCATACAATCAAACAGTTGGGTTATTGGGCCTGTCCTAACATTTTCACAACAGTAACAGATACACATGTAGTTCAGTCAACAGATAGCCCAACAAGTCATGGCCCAATAACACTTAGGCAGCCCAGTCGAGACAAGGGTGGTTTCGACTCGAAAATGCACGGTTTCGAGTCGCAACCAAGGGATCCCGACTCGCAACCTCGGTCTCGGTTCATCACGCTTTGGTTTCGAGTCGCAACCAGGGATTCCGACTCGCAACCTTGGTTTCGGTTCATCATGCTTGGTCTCGAGTGTGCTGTTTGCGAGTCGCAACCGGGAGATCTAGAAGGATCACGTTCTGGTCTCGAGTCGCAACCAAGGGTTCCGACTCACAACCACTGTTACGTGCACCTGAATCCTTCTAGAACCTGTTATGTGTACTAACCAATAGAATGCTGTTTTTGTGTGATTGTGTACTATCCAATAATATTGCACTAACATGTTTTATTGTCTGATTACTAAGCAAAATGGATCAAAAACAAGCATATTTGAATATTCATATCACATTCATCTAGTTCATCATGTCTTCAAGCATATTCAAATAGTTCATCCTAAAATTAAATAGTTCATCCTTCATAATCATGAAATTTTTCGGACAAGAATTATAACACATAGACAAGATATCAAGCCAACATTTCCTTTCATTCACTAATATGAAGCACATGTTCATTCTTCAAACAATCACATTCACTAAGATTCAACAATCATGCATAATCATTCGGTCAAGCATAATTAATAGCAACAACACATGGTTCAAACATGTTTATCATCATTATTAGTGACATATCTACGTTAAAACATGGCAACACTAATCATCATACTCAAGAATCATAGCAAACACCTAAAAACACTAACCAGTTGATGTTGTGTGTGCGAAGGATCAAAGGTTCCACTTCCGAGTGATGGTTCTGAGTAGCAATCCGGGAGTCTTGATGCTATGGTTGGATCCGAGAGAGGTGAGAGGGTGAGGAGGTGATCTTGGTTTGCTAGGGTTTAGGGTTTTAGTGAGAGGTAGAGAGTGTGAGAGTTGAGAGAGTGAAATGAATGAGAGTGTAAAGGAGAGTGTGGTGGGGGTTTTGGGTTTTTATACCCGTTTCAAGACCGGCACACCCCTAGTGGGTTTCTCCAATCATGTTGCGAGTGGGGCTCAACGGCCCAACCGGCCCAACTGTTCACCCGGTCTCGAGTTGGGTTTCGTGGTCTCGGCTCGCTAGTAACACGCATACAAATATATATAGTCTACATACATACAACCACTTAGCACATGGATCACATAGAATCATCAAGATAACACGCAACTTTTCATTTAATAACGTATATACACATAAGGCTATTACAAGGTATTTGTTCGGAAAACCTAGAGTGTTACATTATCCCCAAGTTTTAAGAACTTTCGTCCCGAAAGTTAAGGCAGTCACTGTCAAGCTAGTATAAGTGAGAACGTCTCAACGGGGTGTCACATCATCCCCCCGTTAGTTTGGAATTTCGTCCCGAAATTCGGCTGTAGCTTCAGTGCTGGGGTTTTCATTTGGGAACAACTGGGGATACTTGTGCTTCATCTGGTCTTCCCGCTCCCAGGTAAACTCTGGGCCACGTCGCGAGTTCCAACGGACCCGTACAAGAGGTATCTGGCTACGTTTGAGGATTTTGATCTCTCGATCCGTGATCTCAATCGGTTCCTCAGTGAAGTGTAGCTGTTCATCAATAGTTAGTTCCTTGAAAGGAATTACGAGCGTTTCATCTGATAGACACTTCTTCAGATTAGATACGTGAAATACGTTGTGTACCGCACTCAGTTCTTCAGGCAGGTTCAGTCTATACGCAACCTTACCTATTTTCTCAGTAATTTCGAATGGTCCGATATATCGCGGATTAAGCTTGCCCCTTTTTCCAAAGCGAACCACACCCTTCCAGGGTGAGACTTTAAGTAGAACCCGGTCACCGACCTGGAATTCTAGTGGCTTCCTACGCTTATCAGCGTAACTCTTCTGACGGTCACGTGCTGCCGCCATGCGTTGTCTGATCTGGGCAATCTTTTCCGTTGTATCTACCACCATCTCTGGGCCTGTGATTTGACTATCACCGACTTCCGCCCAGCAGAGAGGTGACCGGCATTTACGACCGTACAATGCCTCGAAAGGTGCTGCCTGAATACTAGTGTGGTAGCTGTTGTTATACGAGAATTCTACTAGCGGTAGATGTTTCTCCCAATTCTTGCCAAAATCGATCACACATGCTCTAAGCATGTCTTCTAGGGTTTGGATGGTGCGTTCGGACTGTCCATCCGTTTGCGGGTGATAAGCGGTGCTCATGTCCAAACGTGAGCCAAAGGATTTGTGCATAGCTTGCCACAATTCCGAAGTAAAACGAGCGTCTCGGTCGGAAATAATTGAGGTTGGCACCCCGTGCCTCGAAACTACTTCCTTTAAGTAAATCTCCGCCAAGGTAGAAAACTTGTCTGTTTCTTTAATAGCCAGAAAGTGCGCGGACTTGTTCAATCGATCTACTATTACCCAAATAGTGTCATTTCCGCGTTGAGATCTAGGTAGCCCTGTAACAAAATCCATGGAAATTTGCTCCCATTTCCATTTCGGGATTTCTGGTTGTTGAAGTAGGCCTGCTGGCTTCTGGTATTCTGTCTTGACTCTTGCGCAAGTCAAACATTTGCTGACGTATGTTGCTATGTGGGCCTTCATGCCAGGCCACCAGTATGTTGTCCTCAAGTCATGGTACATCTTATCTGAACCAGGATGTACTGAGTAGCGGGACTTGTGGGCTTCGTCCATCACGAGTTCACGTAAATCTCCATAGAGTGGAACCCAAATGCGCCCTGTTACATAGTAAGCGCCATCTTCTTTCTGTTCTAATCGCTGTCTCGATCCTCGCAAAGACTCAGCCCTGATGTTTTCTGGTTTCAATGCTTCAACTTGGGCATTTCGGATCTGGGTAGGGAGGTTAGACTGGATGGTAAGTTGCAATGGTCGCACGCGCTTGGGTATAGTGTTCTTTCTGCTGAGGGCGTCTACCACGACATTAGCCTTGCCCGGATGGTACTTGATGGCGCATTCGTAATCATTCAAGAGTTCGACCCTGCGGCGCTGTCGCATGTTCAATTCCTTTTCCCTAAAGATATGCTCGAGACTCCTGTGATTGGTGTAAATAGTGCACTTGGTACCGTACAGGTAATGTCTCCATATCTTAAGAGCAAAGATCACTGCTCCCAGTTCCAAATCATGCGTAGTGTAGTTCCTTTCATGCGTCTTAAGTTGTCGAGATGTGTAGGCAATAACTTTCTCGCGTTGCATTAACACGCAACCGAGCCCATGGATAGACGCATCGCAGTAAACCACAAAGTCGTCAGTGCCTTCAGGCAACGAGAGAATAGGAGCGCTACAGAGGTTATCCTTTAGCCTTTGAAAGGCCGACTCCTGAGCTTCATTCCACTTGTAAACAACGCCTTTCTGAGTAAGAGTCGTGAGGGGTTGTGCAATCTTTGAGAATCCCTTGATAAATCTGCGGTAGTATCCTGCCAATCCCAAGAACTGGCGAACTTCGGTTGGGGTCTTGGGCGTAGGCCAATTCTTTATCGAGTCGATCTTAGCGGGGTCGACGTGAATGTCGTTCCTGTTGACCACATGCCCAAGGAAATGGACCTCTCGAAGCCAAAAGTCACACTTCGAGAATTTGGCGTACAATTGCTCCTTGCGTAAGAGTTCGAGGATAAGGCGTAGGTGTCGTTCATGCTCTTCTTGACTTTTCGAGTAGATCAGGATGTCGTCGATAAACACAATCACGAATTTGTCGAGGTACGGCTTGCACACTTGGTTCATGAGATCCATGAAAACCGCAGGTGCGTTAGTCATCCCAAAAGGCATAACAAGGAACTCGTAATGACCATAACGAGTCCTGAACGCAGTCTTAGAGATGTCTTCATTTCGAACTCTCAGTTGATGATAGCCTGATCGCAGGTCAATCTTGGAATAGTAGCTCGATCCTTGCAACTGATCAAATAGGTCGTCGATGAGCGGGAGAGGGTAACGATTCTTGATGGTAACCTTGTTCAACTCACGATAGTCGATGCACATTCGGAATGTGCCATCCTTCTTCTTGACAAAGAGTACTGGGGCTCCCCAGGGTGATGAACTAGGACGGATAAATCCTTTATCCAATAGTTCTTGTAGTTGCGTAGAGAGTTCCTTCAGTTCTGCAGGGGCTAGACGATAAGGCGCACGAGCTATGGGTGCTGCTCCGGGAGCTAGCTCGATTTGGAATTCGACCTGACGGTGGGGAGGGAGTCCGGGTAGTTCCTCAGGAAATACCTCGGGATAGTCACGTACTACAGGGAAATCTTCAATCCTCTTTTCCTTTTCGTGGGTTTCGGTGACGAGTGCTAGGATAGCGGTGTGCCCTTTTTGTAAACACTTATGGGCTTTCAAAAGCGAGATAATGCCTGTGACTTCTCCACCTTTGTTGCCTTGAACGATGAGGGGTTGGCCAGAACGGCGAGGAATACGAACCGCTTTCTCTTGACAGAGGATCTCAGCGCGATGTTTGGATAACCAATCCATACCGATGACGTCGTCGAAGCTTCCAAGTTTGACGGGGAAAAGATTGATACTAAACGTGTGACCAGACAATTCTAGTGTGCAGTCGTGGATCACGTGCGCGGCCTCGATGTTCTTACCATTAGCTATCTCGACGATGTGCTTAGAACTTAATAATGCAGGCGGGTGCTTAAGTTTCTTACTAATGCGAAGGGATACATAACTGGCATCGGCACCGGAATCAAATAACACAGAAACATAACGATCATCAAGTAGGAACTTACCCGCCACGACGTTGGGGTCGTTCCTTGCTTCTCCAGCTCCAATCACGAAAGCTCTTCCCCTTGCACCATTCCCAGCATTGTTGTTTTGCTCATTGTTCCCAGCTCCCTGATTGTTGTTGCGATTCTGATTCAGTTCAGGGCAATCCTTTCGCATGTGCCCTGTTGCCCCGCATTTAAAACATGCTCGGTTGTTTCCCTGCTGCTGTTGCTGTTGAGGTTGTTGCTGATTCTGCTTTGCTGGGAACTGACTTCTACAATCCTTGGCTTCGTGCCCCATCTTGTGGCATCGCTGACACTGACCCTTGTTACATGCCCCATTGTGGTGCCTGTTACACTTGTTGCACTTAGGGTAGCTTCCCCGGTAGCCACCCTGTTGCTGAGTGCCTTTGTTGTTGTCAGTTTTCCTTTGCTGAGCTGGGGCCTGAGTAGAGTTAGCATCTTTGCCCTGATTCCCATCCCACTTTCGTTTGCCATCACTGGAAGTTCCTTCCGCAGCACTGATCCTTTTGGGCAACCTGCCCTCTTCCACAGCCTGGTTAGTGAGTTTGTGGGCAAGACGGACCACAGGCTGTATGGTAGTGAGGTTGGCCGAGGTCACATGGCTCCTGATTTCTGGGGCTAAGCCTTTGATGTACAATTCGATCCTTCGGTACATGGGTCGGGACATGTTTGGGCAAAGAGCAGCATAGTCGTTGGACAGCTTGGTGTAGGTCTCAATCTCTGACCCAACCATCTTGAGTTCATAGTACTCGTCCTCGAGTTTGTGGATGTCATCCCTGTGACAGTACTCTTCCTTGATCATATCCTTGAAATCTTCCCATGCAGTAGCGTTAGCAGTCTCCAAACCAAGCATTTGAATTTGCGCCTTCCACCACGAAAGCGTGCTTCCCTCAAGGGTACCAGTAGCAAACTTCACCCAATTAGCAGGGGGACACTCGCAGACAGCGAAAACAGCTTCGACTTTCTCGATCCAGTGAAGAAGACCTATGGCACCCTCAGTGCCACTGAATGGAAGAGGCTTGCAATCCATGAAGGTCTTGAAGGTACAGATATGTGGTTGCACAGGCGCATGTTGACCTGTTGTGGGAGCGATACGAATAGGTTTAGAGGTGAAAAGACGATGTGGCGGTAGGATCTAAACATCCTAAAACAACAAGCTTACCTCCTGGGTGAGCTGCGAAAGCTGCAGCCACCGTGTTGATCAGGTTAGTGAACTGAGCCTGAGTCATGTTGACGTTTCCTCGTCCGCGTCCACTCATTGTCTTCATAACCAGAAAACATAGTATGAGTGTGGTGTCGTAACATAGCGAGAATGAGATAGAAGAGAGGAGGCGAATCTATCTAATTAGGCAAACTAGTACGTATAGTAGAGCGGAAAGCATAAGGCAAACAAGCAAGTAAATATGGGTCCGAGCTATGAGGTCAGATAAGTCGAGCCTTGCACTTGGAGTGTAGTGTCGTCACGAGTCACGGGTTATAGTCTGTTTTTTCTCAAAAAGATTTTCCCCTCTTTAAAACCAAGTTCACTATAACCAATGACTCTGATACCAATCTGTCACACCCCCAAATTCCACCTGCGGAGTAACATCCGCATGAGGGCGTGACTGACCAGGATCCAGCCACCAATTATACTAAGCATTGGTTAATAGTAAAGTAATTGCTATCTAAAGTAGTTAGCAACATCATAGTTTAAGTTCGATAGTAAGTTTAAACAAAACAGCGGAAGCATAAACCAAATAGTTTTAAAAGATAGTTCATGGTTCAAGATAAGTAAAACCCAACACACGGGTTTTGACGAACACTACACATCCCCAAGCAGCAGCTCCTCAGTCACTGGTTACCTGCAAAGCATGCAGTAAGGTGTCAACAATATTGCTGAGTGAGTTCACTAGTTGTCCAGTTTTAATTACCAAAAACTTGTTTCACCAGTTAATTTACTCGTTTATACATGCCATGGGGAGCTACCCCAAAAGTTAGCGACTAAACTGTTTTTCCAATACCGAACACTAGGTAACCGTTTGCGTTTCCGCAGGATGCCCCGATGTCAATGTTCTATCATCATTGACGGATGCCTGAGTACATTAGTTCACGACCGATCCCAAACCATGGCACGGTGTGAGGTTGGTAAAACCTAAATAGCGCTATCAACTAATAACCCGTTCGCCTGGCCCCGGCGACTAATCGGTATTATGTAGTAGGGACTTGAGTGATAGAGTTTCGTTTAGTGCCGTTAGTTGCAATCCGTATAAACAGTAATTAACTAAAGGTTCCCAATAACAAGGGAAGAAAAGTAAGTTGTATCCCTCATAGGGGATAGTGTTGTTTGTAGTTCCGCCTCCCAAACCACCGGGAACGCATGCTTTAGGTTGTGAACTCACCTTGGGTTGCTCGGTAGATTAAATACCCGGTCAATCACGTTGGTCACCACGTCCTAACATGGTTACCAAATATAGGTCAAGCAGGGGTACAGGAAATCACGTATAGCAAACACGTATAGGAGCACTAAGTATGCATACAATCAAACAGTTGGGTTATTGGGCCTGTCCTAACATTTTCACAAACAGTAACAGATACACATGTAGTTCAGTCAACAGATAGCCCAACAAGTCATGGCCCAATAACACTTAGGCAGCCCAGTCGAGACAAGGGTGGTTTCGACTCGAAAATGCACGGTTTCGAGTCGCAACCAAGGGATCCCGACTCGCAACCTCGGTCTCGGTTCATCACGCTTTGGTTTCGAGTCGCAACCAGGGATTCCGACTCGCAACCTTGGTTTCGGTTCATCATGCTTGGTCTCGAGTGTGCTGTTTGCGAGTCGCAACCGGGAGATCTCGAAGGATCACGTTCTGGTCTCGAGTCGCAACCAAGGGTTCCGACTCGCAACCACTGTTACGTGCACCTGAATCCTTCTAGAACCTGTTATGTGTACTAACCAATAGAATGTTGTTTTTGTGTGATTGTGTACTATCCAATAATATTGCACTAACATGTTTTATTGTCTGATTACTAAGCAAAATGGATCAAAAACAAGCATATTTGAATATTCATATCACATTCATCTAGTTCATCATGTCTTCATGCATATTCAAATAGTTCATCCTAAAATTAAATAGTTCATCCTTCATAATCATGAAATTTTTCGGACAAGAATTATAACACATAGACAAGATATCAAGGCAACATTTCCTTTCATTCACTAATATGAAGCACATGTTCATTCTTCTAACAATCACATTCACTAAGATTCAACAATCATGCATAATCATTCGGTCAAGCATAATTAATAGCAACAACACATGGTTCAAACATGTTTATCATCATTATTAGTGACATATCTACGTTAAAACATGGCAACACTAATCATCATACTCAAGAATCATAGCAAACACCTAAAAACACTAACCGGTTGATGTTGTGTGTGCGAAGGATCAAAGGTTCCACTTCCGAGTGATGGTTCCGAGTAGCAATCCGGGAGTCTTGATGCTATGGTTGGATCCGAGAGAGGTGAGAGGGTGAGGAGGTGATCTTGGTTTGCTAGGGTTTAGGGTTTTAGTGAGAGGTAGAGAGTGTGAGAGTTGAGAGAGTGAAATGAATGAGAGTGTAAAGGAGAGTGTGGTGGGGGTTTTGGGTTTTTATACCCGTTTCAAGACCGGCACACCCCTAGTGGGTTTCTCCAATCATGTTGCGAGTGGGGCTCAACGGCCCAACCGGCCCAACTGTTCACCCGGTCTCGAGTTGGGTTTCGTGGTCTCGGCTCGCTAGTAACACGCATACAAATATATATAGTCTACATACATACAACCACTTAGCACAAGGATCACATAGAATCATCAAGATAACACGCAACTTTTCATTTAATAACGTATATACACATAAGGCTATTACAAGGTATTTGTTCGGAAAACCTAGAGTGTCACATTATCCCCAAGTTTTAAGAACTTTCGTCCCGAAAGTTAAGGCAGTCACTGTCAAGCTAGTATAAGTGAGAACGTCTCAACGGGGTGTCACATTGTTTTACGTGGTCAGGGTGTGACAGAAAAGTTGGTATCAGAGCCAATGGTTATAGAGAATTAGGTTATTAGTAATGCTTCGACCTAGACTATAACCTTCCTAGGACCCTAACGCGAGTTTACTTGCGTTTAGTCATAAAACAATACCGTCACTTATCCTTAAGTGGCAACCAAAATAAGAACATAAATTTGATCTGCCTTGAAAACTAATCATCTGTTCTAGGATGATTTATTATAAGGTTTTGAACCCTTCCAGTTTGACTCATATTTGGCTTAGTGCCTTTTGAGTTTTCAAACTCGTCAAAGTTTGGGTCTAAATAATGTTAACACGTGCAAACTGGAAGAGTGGGTGCCTGTACCCTGAGTTTTATGTCTAAGGCTAGAGTGTTCGTACAGATCCGCAGTATCGAACCAGTCACTCTTACCTGGGAACTCTTGGGGTGAGTGTCCACTTATAGGCGAGCATGTCTTCGCGATACATTATGGGGACCTATTTACTTTGATTCAGCCTTTGTGTGTCGTTTGTTTGCTTCGTGGTTCAAACAAATGACCATCACCCATGCTTTTGGTCGGTAATTTCCTATTCTTACCCAATGCCATTTCACTTGTTTCTCTCTCTTGTTTCCCTTTTAGAATGCCTCCACGACGCGACAATCAGATACCTAATGAAGAACTGGCAGCTATCATTACGCAGCAAATGACTGCTGCAATCCCGAACATCGTTGCTCAATGCAACCAAGCTCTCAACAACAATAATGCCCCTTGCAACTTCAAGACGTTCAACTCAGCTAAGCCATCAAAGTTTTCTGGGACTCAAGGAGCGACTGCACTTCTGCAATGGTTCGAAAGTCTAGAGAGCACCTTCAGACATGTTCAATGCCCAAACGAGCAAAAGGTAGATTTCGCATCCAGTGTCTTTGAGAAAAGGGCTTTGACATGGTGGAACGGTGTGATGAGAGATAGGGGTGCCGAAGTGGCACTGGCTCAAACGTGGGAAGAGCTTCGAGCCCTGATGATGAAGGAATTTTGTCCTCGTCATGAGATCAGGGCCTTGGAAAAAGAATTCGACGATCTTAAGCAAGACAGCGGTGAACATCGAGCCTACACCGATCGATATGAGGAGCTGAGCCTGTTGTGTCCTTCCATGGTTACGCCTTTGGATAAGGCGATCGAGAAATACATTGATGGTCTCCCTGACTCAGTTCAGGACATTGTTACTGGTAGTAATCCTACCACAGTTAGACAGGCCATTGAATTATCTGCTACCCTAACTGAATCTCAGATCCGGAAACGTAAGCTTTTCCGAAAGGGTGACAAGAAACCGGTCGAGGAATCGAAACCAATCGAGGAATCAAAGACCATGGATGAACAGACTTGATCCCCTAAGAAGTCAAAGAAGCGAAAGGCTTCTCAGAACTTCGCCATGGTTACTCACAATGATCAAGCCGTCCCCAACCAACCAGCTCAACCCCCTGCTAGGAAGCCATACATTGGAAATTCACCCTTGTGCAACCAACGTAACCTTCATCATCATGCTAGGGTGAAGTGCCGCGAATGCCAAATTTGTGGACTTAAAGGTCACACCGCAAAGGTTTGCCGAGCTGCAGTTGCACCAAATCAAGCTAACAACAATCCTGCTCAAGCTCGCTTTCCACCAGGTCCTTGCTACAATTGTGGCGAGGTGGGTCATTTCCAAAGAAATTGCCCAAAGCTTGCTAATGCTAATCCAGCATAGTGATGAGCATCTGACCAACTAGAAGACAACACCCTTTAGAAATAATCATGTCTTGTGTATTATTTTCTTTTGTTGTCAAGGTCCATGAAACAGTTGTTATCATTATTTATAAATAAATCTTTTTATTTTACATTGCAATGTGCAAATGGGATGGCATGTATAAACAATGTATCCCCTTCAATACCGACAATCAAGGAACCGTATTCCTTGAAAAACATACTACCCCCAAAATCCTTCCATCTTATGATCTATTGCGTTTTCTTGAAAACGAAAAAGAATATTTGGTAGATCATTCTATCTTTATAGATAGATTCTTGAAAGTGATTAAAGTGCCAAATGAAACCCACGGATTGGATTCCTGGTGTGCTTTAAGTATCCGCGTCCAAAGATAACAAATTAATAACCAGGTTAAACAACTATGTGAATATGTGCTTACGTGTTCCCTTTTAAGTTTTTGTGATCCAATTTTTATCCAAATCCTCGTAGAATCTTCCATATTTTCGTATAAGGGATTCATAGTAGGATATCCAAAGGTACTATATTAAATCCTCAATGGCTTTTACGTGATAGTAAGGACCCTTGAATTATATTGTACTATTCCATAATTAGACCCCCTGAGTGGTCTAGTTAAACAGATTGATCCAAAAATCTAGTTAGGAATAGCATGTGATGATATAGCTGAAAGGACTCCATAGGTGGTCTAATTAAAGAGATCATTTATTGATCTAATTAAAGGACCCTATAGTCACCCTCATCACAAGTTTGATATTTTTCCCCAAAACATTACAAAACAAACTGTGCGGACTGTGCAAGGAATTACGTAATTATGGATGCATACATAATTATGGAATTTAGTGCACAGAAACCACAGCAAGTTTTGTCGTGTATCTAGAGTTAACCCTGTTCATTTTCGTATCTGGAGAAATTGTGGAAAATGACTCATTCCGTTCATTTTCGTTTCTGAAGAAATTGTGGAAAATGACTTATTCCGTTCATTTTCGTATCTGAAGAAATTGTGGAAAATGACTCATTCCGTTCATTTTCGTATCTGAAGAAATTGTGGAAAATGACTCATTCCGTTCATTTTCGTTTCTGGAAAATGACTCATTCCGTTCATTTTCGTTTCTGAAGAAATTGTGGAAAATGACTCATTCCGTTCATTTTCGTATCTGAAGAAATTGTGGAAAATGACTCATTCCGTTCATTTTCGTATCTGAAGAAATTGTGGAAAATGACTCATTCCGTTCATTTTCGTATCTGGAGAAATTGTGGAAAATGACTCATTCCGTTCATTTTCGTTTGTGGAAAATGACTCATTCCGTTCATTTTCGTTTGTGGAAAATGACTCATTCCGTTCATTTTCGTATCTGAAGAAATTGTGGAAAATGACTCATTCCGTTCATTTTCGTTTCTGAAGAAATTGAGGAAAATGACTCATTCCGTGCATTTTCGTTTCTAAAGGATACCCATTAAGAAAAATGACTCATTCTGTGCATTTTTCGTTTCTGAAAATTTTCCATCGAAGGGAAATGAATATCCCTAATTTTTTTCCTTCATTTCCATTTCTGAAGAGTCTCCTTTAAGGAAATGACAGGATATTGCCTTGCAAATCTTTGGTGGCTATTTGACACAAAGTCACAAAATAGACTCCTACGAATAAATTTCGGGACGAAATTTCCTAAAGTAGGGGAGACTGTGACACCTGTGTCACCACGACCATCAAACAAATACCAAACCAATGAAATATTGTATTTCATAGTTGGGATTTGTATAAACATGTGTATCTTTTGCACATATCAATTCTTGTTCGATTTCGGGCTTTAAATCGTTTTCTGGAAGGTTATACGCGATCTGATGCGTAAATATAACCAGTTTAATGAAACAAACACTCCGGAACAGTGAAATAGGCTTAACATACCTTAAATAACCCTTACATAACTTAGAAATAAGTTTTGAATGGTTTGGTATGCCGAAATCAAGTTTATTCGCTTACAAGGACTAAATTCGACAAACTGCGAAAGTATGTCAATTTGTACTGTAACAGACCTTCTGGAACTTGATCATAAGTTAAATATGCCCTAAATATCTTTTAGATAGCTTAGAAATAGGCTTTGAGGTGTTTGGTGCGCAAAAATAAACTTTATGCTCATTCAGGGACTAAAAGCGTCAAAAAGTGCATAAGTTTGCATTTTCGCGCATATTTTACGTTCTGAATACTTCCGGACATCCAAAAATTTATGTAAGCATTAAAATATTTTATTTTAGTGTTTGGTATGATAAATTCCATTCGTCACTTAATTTGGAACGTTTTTGCGTTCGTTACGACTCCCGTCGTAATTAAGCGAATAACGCAACCGTACGACCAAACGAACCGACATCCGTGATGTCTTTGAGCATATTTTAAGTTCCCTATACTTTAATATCATTTTAGAGCCTTGAAATGAGGTTAAAGGGGTTTAAAAGTGCCAAAAAAATCAAGTTTTACAAGTGTAGGGACCATTTTTGAAATTTCTGGCAGATTCAATGAACCTAGTCCATTTTGAAGTGTTAATGGTTTTCACCCATGGTTTTGCAAAACCATGGGATGGTATTCAATGAACACAGTTCACATTAGGGGCTCCCATGGTTTTTGAAAACCATGTGCCCACATGTAAGGTCTAGATCAAATCACGTTTTTCGACGAACGATCTTAACGGTTCAAGGAAATCTATAAATACCCCTCACCCATTTCATTCTTCCTCACATTTGAATCTGATTCTACACTCTCTAAGTGGAAGTATATGCTTCCTACCTGAGAGTGAATCAGGTTCGAATCTTGCGGGGACCTTCTGTAGGTATTCCTTCGCGTTTTTCATTCGTTTTAGCGTTAAAGTCAAACTGCGTTTGACTTTCTACATTAACCAGTTTATGGTCAATGCGAAGTTCGTTTGAACTTCATAACGTGAGCGTAATCACGATGGTTGTAGTCCCTAGTAACTATACCTACTGATTACCACGTTATCTAGGCTCAGTGACGAGTCGTAGTTTCGGCCAAAATGCGTTTTCTCGCGTATTTTGTAACCAAATTACTCTAGGGTATTAAAACCGTTTGTTTTAATACCAAACCTGTTTTCTAACTTTACTAAACATGTTCTAGCATGTTTAGCTCGTCGCTTTTAGATTTGTGCTTGTTTAGGGTCGTAAAGGTAAGCGATCTAATCAATCGCTTATGCTTACGAACCCGACCCATTGGTCGATCTTTAGGATCCGACCAAACACATTAGGTGACCATAGTTGTATAGGGAATAACCTTCCGAGGTTATACCTTATGGTCACGACGTTTAGTTAGTTATATGATAGGTAGTTTATATGCCTTAGGTAAATTACCAAAATGCCCTTTTTACGCATAAATTCATTTTAAGTCTATGTAACGAAATTTTTGACATCTAAACTGATTTAACAACAATATTAAACATGTTAGGGCATATCTTGCTTGTCATAGGACTAGTTAGGCATTCCAAACGCGTTTTACGCAAACGACGTGTTAAAGTGGCGTAAGCTACCTAAACGGGTCGTAATGGGTCAAAAGCACTTAGGATAGGTTTCGTTTTAGTACGTAGGCTTCGTTAAACCATATTACATAAGTTCCCATACTTATTTGGTTTACGAACCCTTGTACTACCCGATCCTCCGATAGGTCCATTTATTAATGTAGATACCTATATAGGTGCCGTTTGATTCCGTGATCTTCTAGCTTTGCTTGGTGGTTATCCTAAGACTTCTAAGCACCCTCAAGTGAGTACATAGTCCCCTCTTTTACTGTTTTTCAAACTGTTTTGGGGTGAAACACATCTGCCTACTTGTTACTTTCATGTTTTTTTTCATGTTTTCATATCATATTACTTGCTATGTTCATTAGTACACTATTAGTACATGATTTCATTATGTTTTTGCTATGTATGCCCATTGTGTGCATACTTAGTACATCGTTTTACATAACATTTCATGCTATGTATGTTCATCATACTTAGTACATTTTACATCACATGCTATGTATGCCCATTGTGTGCATACTTAGTACATCGTTTTACATAACATTTCTTGCTATGTATGTTCATCATACTTAGTACATCGTTTTACAAGACATCTTATACTTGGTATCATGCTATGTATGTCCATCCGTCGCATACTTAGTACATTGTTTGTGCATTCTTACCTATGGTTTGGTTGTTACATATTTCACTTGCCATACATGACATTTTGTTTACACAATACTTGATTGACATTTGACAACGGTTTAGACATGGGCAATTTACATTGGTGGTTTATGTGGGTAAGTGATTTGAGTAACGAGACATGTGTAATGTGATACAAGCATGGTGGATACGCCGCTGGTACTTCCTATATATAAGTGCTTGTATTATATTACATGGCGTAGCGTTATTTAAATCATTCATTTGGATTTATACATTTTTACACAAATAACATATTTTTCACAAGACATTGTTTTACAAAACAGTTTGTTTTATACAAACTCATTTTTACTTGGTTATTCATTTAACCTTACATCATTCTTTTAACTATACATATCTATCATCGATTTTCAAACGTTTTATAAAAGCAAACACTTAAACTGGATTCATGACAAGTTTTTGGTTAAACATTTTCTTAAACCTAAGTCATGGATCCTATTTTTCATAAAACCTATGTACTCGCCGGCATTTTTATGCTGACGTATTTTCACATGTGTTTCAGGTACAATAGTTGATGATATTTGATGATGATATTGATGCATGCTCACAAAGGATTGGACGAGACCTTAGTGACATTAAAAGATGCAAGACTAGTTAATTTTTGTTATGTTTCTTTATTGTTAAGACATTGTAACTCATTTAATTTAATAAAACGAAATTTGTTTAATCCATGGTTGTGAAACAATGATTCTGTTACAACACTCCCCGACGTTTCCGCCACGTTTTGTTGTTTTACGTGGTCGGGTTGTGAAAAGAAATACAAGAAAACATGTTTTGAGCTTTTACACCGTTATAAGCCCAATCTAAGGTTTTTGGAGCCGTTTGGATCTCCATGTACTTTTATAGATGAAAATGGCAAATTCGGTGCTAAAAGTAATGATGGTTTCTTTGTAGGTTACGCGAGCCCATTGAAGAGGGTGTTTGTGCCATGCCTGGGAAAAGTAATTCAAGTTCAGCATATAGACTGTCAGAAGCACACTGCTCCACCACAACTTCCCGGACAAAGATTCTTGTTCGATTACGACAAACTCTGGGAGTCGTTCCAACTATCGATTCAGCCGAGTGATGAGGAACTAGCAATTCTATATCAATATCAGCAGTCCATGTCACAAGAACAAGTGCCTAGACCGCTAGTAGTTTCTCAGCCCATCGGGGGTACAAACGATCATAGTGGAACGACACACGAACCACCAGAGGAACCAGCTCTAACGTTTGACAATTCTGACGACTCAGAAGAGGAATCCGGTCCGACTTTTGACGAGGAACCAAATGTTGAATCAACAGAAGCTGAGGATCACACCAGTGATCTAGACATTTCGAACTTGAAATCGGAAGTTAACGTGCCTGACACTGCTATGCCACGAACATTGTCTTATCATCCGTCAGAGCAGATTATCGGTGACCTACAAAGTTGTGTTAAGACGAGAGATCAGATCAATAGAGCACTTACCTGTTTTTATTCATCTGTTGCTCCTTTACAGGAAGAATTCTCACTTAAATGTTTTATCTCGCAGATTGAACCCAGAACGTAAAAAGAAGCTTTGACTGAAGACAGCTGGGTAAATGCAATGCAGGAAGAGCTGCAACAATTTGAGAAGTTGGGAGTGTGGAGACTAGTAGACCTCCCTGAAAATCAAAAGTTGATTAAAACAAAGTGGGTTTTCAAGTGCAAGAGAGATGATAGAGGAGTCGTGGTTCGGAACAAAGCACGATTGGTGGTACAGGGATTCAGTCAGCAAGAAGGCATCGACTATGATGAGGTTTATGCGCCTGTTGCTAGACTTGAGGCTTTTCGGATCTTCCTGGCGTTCGCGTCGTGGAAAGGATTCAAAGTGTACCAGCTTGATGTTAAATCTGCATTCCTGTACGGAAAGATCAAAGAAGAAGTGTATGTGGGACAACCACCGGGTTTCACTGATCCACTACACAAGAACAAAGTCTATATTCTGGATAAGGCGCTCTACGGACTTCACCAGGCCCCGAGAGCCTGGTACGAGACGCTTTCCCAACATCTGTTGGCCAACGGGTTCACTAGAGGGATAGTCGATAGCACTCTGTTTACAAAGGAAGTTGCAGGCCATCTCTTAATCGTGTAGATCTATGTCGATGATATCATTTTTGGTTCGACGAACGATGACTTGTGTAAAGAGTTTGAAAAGGTTATGAAAAGGAAATTCGAGATGAGTTCGATGGGGGAGATGAAGTTCTTCCTCGGGCTGCAGGTTGAGCAGATGCCCGAAGGAATCTTCATTCACCAAACAAAGTACGTGAATGATGTGCTAGAAAAGTTCGATACGGCTCAATCCAGTCCAGCAGCAACCCCCTTAGCACAGAATCATGGAATATGTCCAGACGAGAGTAAAGTCAAGGTGGAAGAGACGTTGTATCAGTCGATCATCGGTTCCTTAATGTATCTTACTGCTTCTCGACCGGACATCATGTATCCGACATGTATTTGCGCCAGATATCAGTCAAGCCCGAAGCAGTCACACCTGACAATCGTCAAACGAATTTTACGGTATTTGAAAGGCTGCCCAAGCATCGGCTTGTGGTATCCGCGATCGGGTGACTTCTCTCTTATTGGTTTTGCTGATTCTGACTTTGGAAGCTGCAAGCAGAACGCTAAGTCCACCACTGCTGGGTGTCAGTTCTTCGGAACTCGACTTGTTACCTAAACCTCAGCAGCGATTAATATAACGAAAAACCTGGTTCACCATTCTAAAACCAAACATATAGAGATCCGTCATCATTTCATCCGTGATTGTCACGAGAAGAAATTGATTCGGATAGAACATATACATACCAATGATCAGAAGGCTGATTTCTACACAAAACCGTTTGCTTTCTGGGAGGGTAGAGGAATGTGCAGCTGAGGAGGACGGCGATCTGATGTTATCTGCGTTACGTTGTCAAATTTTCTGTACAGTTTATTTTCTGCTTTCGGTAAAAACAAAAACACAAAAATATGTTTTTATTTTTAGGGGGAGAAAGTTTGCAGAAAAATACAAAAACATGATAAAATTTCAAAAAACCACCAAAAACAATAGAAAATTTGAAAAATCCAAAAACATTGAAAAACTAAAAAAGAGTTTGTGTATAATAGGGGAAATGATAGTACATCAGCTAGACAGATACAGTACGCTAAAGAAATGTAATGTTTAAGATGCGTTAAGCAGTCTCGCTAATGATGTGCCGATAGATTTTACAAAATTAGTAGATTTGTTTGGGATATAAACATAAAAAATCACTTGATTTTACGTGGGGAACATCTCCAGGATATACGGGTAACCCCCGAAATCTTGTTTGAAAGGTCCATCTTTCTGAGATACTAGATCTTTATACTTAGTGATATCTGGAGTATTATCCCGAGACTTCTGCTGAATGGAAATTCTGACCTAGTCCCAGTATAATACTTTACGCATGCTTTACTAGTAAAGCCTCCCCTCAGCATAAAAAATGATAACACATTGCAAAATGCTAATCATGTGCTGTTGTAAAAAAGATTCCCTAAAGGGAACACACCGAAAGTCGAGCCGTCATCTCTCTGCTGAACGGAAGTTCTGACCTGAGCTCTCACGGCCTCGCATTCACCCCATTACAGATATCATCTAAGTATATTCACCTGTAAGAGTGAATATTAGGATCTGGATACGGGAGTATATACTGAGGTGGGACACGCGTAAAAGTTAAGATCTTAAAACACTAAATCCGTATCCCGAATAGATTGAAAATTGTGTAAAGATTTAAGAGGATCAGTATATCGACAATCTAAGCGAACTGTGTAATGCTGAGTATGAAATCTAAGCTTAACGGTACTTGTGTCTTGTCGGAAGCTGATATGATCCCCTAACACACTCACAAAAATATTGTGTGTACAGAGTTCTGCTTATCATATTCTATAATCCAAAAAGATTTTTATTTTCATCTTATTTTCGACAACGAACGTTGGGGATCAGATGATCAAAGTCTTATGTGCAAAACATGTCTGAATCATGAGGGTTGGGTAAGCAGAAGAGTCTGAAAATGACTGATATGTGTTTGAAAGTTTGAAAAGTTTCATTTTAAGTAATTTCGCTTGAATGTTGTTTAATGCTGAAATTTTTCAAAGTGTTTGATTTGTTTGTTTTGTGTTGATTTTCAGGCTTCAAATGTGCTTTTTGATCCATTGCACAACAATTGTTGTGATTTTGATGAGAAAAAGATTTCAAAGTTGTCTGATTTTAAGAGTATTTTGGAGTTTATGAGGAGATTGCCAATTCAAAAGGCGTTGACGAATCAATATCTGGTGTTTAGATCTTATGTCAAACGTTTTTGGAAGCACGCAACATATGATGATCAAAACAAAGTGATCAATTCGGTTGTTAAGCAAAATGGTGAAAAGAAATCGATTATTATTTCAGAGGCACTTGTACGAGAAGTATTAAATTTTCCTGATGATGTAAACTCTCCAACAAAATTCCCTGAGAGGATGGTCAAAGGCTGTATGCTGCGGATGGGTTATGATGGTGCTCTAAACAGTGCAAATTACTTGAGGTCGAAGTTTACAAAGCCTTACAAGTTTCTAATTCATTTAGTATTGCAATCTCTGAGCCATTGCAAGGGAGGTTATGATGCTATGAGAGACTATCAGATGAATATAGTTACAGCTCTTATATTGAACATGAAGTACAACTTCTCACACATTGTGTTTCATTATATGGTTGAGAACATTACGTCAAAAATTAAGACTTTGGAGTATCCAATATTTGTTCAAATGATGATAGATCATGCATATCCTGACCTTGAAAGAGATGTAAACAATGATCTGTTGGTGCAATCCCACATGAGTAATGATTCTTTGAAACAGTTAGCCAGATATCATCCAAATCATCCTGAGCCAAAGAAGAAAGCTGAATTTTTTGGTTTCATCAAGGATAAGAATTATGTTGATCTAGATCCTGTTAATCATCAAAACTGGAGAAATGAAGAAGAGATGAAAGAAGTTGGTTATGTTGATGAATTAAAGGCACTTGAAGAATTCAAAGGAACTCGAAATGATTGGTTCGTAAAAGAACAGAAAAGGAGGGGCATGAAAGCTACTCCTAAAGCACAAATAGAAGGGGGTTCGTCTTCTCAACCCAAGAAGCGTCAAAAGAAAGTTGCTAAAACTAAGCTTATTGATGAACCTGATGAAGAAGAACCAGAACCAGAACCTGAAGTAGAAGCTGAAGCTGAAAATATAGGAGAAGCTGAAACTGTAGTGAATGTGGGAGTTGATGTTCGTTTATCTCCTAATTCTCAAAGTTTGCTGAAAAAGCTTAATGTGTTTAATGCTCAGAAAGATAAGGCAGCTGGTGAAGAAGAAGGTGGTGACGTAAATAAAAGTACTACAAGCTCATCAGGTTCTTCTGAAGATGAGATTGACGAGACTGAGCGTTATAAGAAAGTCATGTCTGCTATTGAGAAAGTGAAACAAAAAAAAGAGAAAAAGGAGTGATAAAGATGATGATGATGTGTACATTCCTTCTCAAGAAAATGTTGAAGATGTTCAAACACCGCCATCATTTGGTGGTAGAAAGAAAGCTGGTGCAAGAAAGAGGGTTGTTACTCCGAAGATGAAAAAGCCTTTGAAGATCGTGCTGAAAAAGAAACCTACCCAACAATCCAGTAAACCACCATCACCACCACCTGAACCTACACCACATCAATCACCAATACATTCACCACTTCATCAATCACCCCCAAAACAACCTTCTCCACCAAGACAACCATCACCATTACATCTCTCACCACCTCATTCACCACAACATATTCATACTATTACTCCACCACAAGAACAAACTTTTCTCACTTCACAACAAATATTCCAAACACCACCACCTTCACAACCACATGTTCAATCTACACCTGGTTGTTCAGGGTACAAAAACTTTCCAAACATTCCTATGAACATGGGTATGGGTATTGATGAGATTGGAGATTTTGATTTTGCAAGTAGTGTACAAGTCAAGAATGTAGAACAGAAAGTTGATGCTGTTGTGGCTGAAAACAAAAGATTGGCAGATCGTGAGAAGATTCTCGAGATGCGTGTTAAGAAAGCTGAGTCTGATAACAAGTCCTTGCTGAAAAAGATAGAAGCAGATCAAACTGAAATTGATATCTTGAAAGTCAAAGTAGCCGAGCTAGAGGAAGAAAAGGCACGCAGAGATGACCAAAACAAGTATCTTGAGTTGAAAAACAAAGAACTTGAAGCTGCCAAAGCGGTGAAAGAACATGAGCTGTACATGATGAACAAAGTTCTTGAAAACATGCTCGGAAAGTCTATTGAACAGAGGTTTGAGGAGATAGAGGTTGAAGAAGTTAGAGCAAAGCGTCAAGCAGAGATTGATGCTCAAATGAAAGACAAAGGAAAAAGTGTTGAAAGTTCTGTGAATGCTGAAAGATCAATAGTTTTAGCTACTGATCCTGAGTCACCTATTCAGAATCCTGTTCCTATATCTTCTGTGTCAGCTATCTTTGAAGAAGATGTATCACTTGAAGATATTGCTGATGATGACGAAGAGGATGACGATGTAGAGGATGATGATGAAGAAAAAGTATTCTCTGCTAGCAGTCACAGTGATGACGATGATAATGATGATGATGACAATCAGGGTGGTACTGGAGTTAAAGTGACTGAGGCATCAAATGAAAAGAATGTTGATGATTATATGAATGATGATACAAATGAAGTCTCAGAGGATGCTGATGGAGAGGGGGAGAATGTGAATGATCAGAATATGGATGAAGTTGAAAAGCTAATTCTTCATATTGAGCCTGAGGTAGAAGAGGGAGAAATCAGGTATACATATACTTTGGATGAAGTTCTCAAGATGTTTAATGTGAATGAAGATGAGTTCAAGTTCGATTTTGAAGATGAACTGAATGCTTTCGATATCAATCATCAACCTGAGTATGAATATAAGTATGTTGAAGATGCAGATGTATATGATAGGGTTGAGGTTGAAGATTGTTCTGATGAAGAGGTTGTTTCTGAAGACACTTCTGAATTTCCAACTCTGATGGAGTTCTTTAGTGAAGAGAACAGGGATGAACTCAGGAGGAAAGTTGCTGAGATTCTAAAAGATAAAAACTTTGATGGTACTACAAAAGATCTTCAGAAAGAAGAACGCAAGAAGTGGTTCAGAATAGTAATGAAAGGAAATTCAAGCGTCCTTTGAAGTTTTATCAAAGAGATAGAGATGTTTCGCTGGGTGATATCTTAGCGGGGGCTTTCTACCTCAAGTTAATGCATATGCTATTAGAAAAGAATGCGGAGTTCAGTACTTTGAACGTTTGTATGATATTATGTCCCTACCTTGGTGGGATGCAGAGGAGTTGTCAAAGGTGAGAATCTTGGGGTATCCGGTGAGAAAGAATGATGCTGCTATGTGGGGTTTAATAAAGTTTGAAGCTCTGAAAAACTTCAAGCACTGGAAGCCTCATTACCCAAAGAAAGTAAGAAGAGTTAATCCTGAAACTGGTAATGAAGAGATAATCTTGAATGTGAAAAAGCCAAAAGTGATGAAGAATATATACCAGTGCCAAAGATGGAACAGGAGTTCTAAAAGGTTTTATGGGTTGGGTGTACAGTTGTATATCGACTGAGGCTGTAACAACCTAGAGAGCTGGGAATGAAATCAGAGAGATCTTTGTTTATGACCCTATGTGGTTGGTAAACTGTTCGGCAAAAGATATTGAATGTTTATTTCTCAACAAGATCCGCTTCCAAGCTGAAGATAGAGAACAAGCTATGCAATTTCAAAAACTTGTATCTGTTTGCTTCCAGAAGGGAATTAATTCTGAGAACAAATGGTCATCAAAATGGTGTTCGCTTGAAGAAAAAGAAAAGTTGAAAGCTGAAAAAGAAAGAAAGAAACTGGAAAAGAACAAAGGGAAGTGGATGAGAATGCAAGCTGAAGAAGAAATGAGAGCAAAGAAAGAAAACGAGAAGCTGAAAAATGTGCTAAGGAAAAAGCCTAAGCCAAGAGAGGAAAAGTTCAAATCGCTGTGAAGACCTGAAGACCAAGACTGAAGACTCCGGCTGTATCCAAGGGGGAGTTTGTTAGTGCACGATGTCTACAGCCTACGTCTGAGTCTAGGTCATGTTTGTATAGGGTTTACAGGGGTCTAAAGTCTAATTAAGTGTAATTTCATGTTATTTCATGTGATTCCGCTTGAAATGACACTTTGTCATTTCAAGAGAAATCAGTAGATTGTAATTCAGCTCGAAATGACATGTGTCATTTCAAGCGAAATTAGAAGGTTATAAATAGGTATGTTAGCTTCTCATTTGGCACGGAATCACAAGTTGTATACCGAACTGCTGCCGGATTTTCAAGTGAAATATTAATGAGAAACATGTGTTAAAGTGATTTCTACTCAATTCTCTCTGTTTCAACACTGTTTGTTTGTTTCCACCACTCAAACAGTGGTGTATTGACTTTAATTGACTTACTTGATCGTCAAATCGATCCTACACTTGGCAACCGTCAATGATGATAGACATTGACAAACAAGGACAAAACAACGATTACAGTCGCAGTGTTCGGTATTACGAGTTTAGTACTTTACAGATGGGGTAGCTTCCCATGGCATGATATAAATGAGTAATTTAACAACATAAGTTTTTGGAAATAAAAACTGAATAAACCGTAAACTCGCCAACTTTATGTTGACACCCTACTGCATGCTTTGCAGGTACTTAGGAACAGCTCAGGAGCTTGTAGCGGAGGAGTGTAGTGGTTACGTGGAACCAATGATTGGTTCTCAATAAATATTTATGAACTTTTAAACTATTGTTTGAATTTTTAAACTTATGCTTCTTCTGTTACTTTAAATGTTGTGTTTGTACTTTGAACTTTGGACTTTAGTAACTAATCGTATTGATAGTGATGTGTTTACTTTATTATATTTATTTATCAATATGATTGGTGGCATGATCATGGTCAGTCACACGCCTCACGGTAGTACTCCACATGTGGAAATTGAGAGTGTGACAACGTGTCAACGAGCTCTACCGAATAGTTAACCAAATGATTCGATGGGAAGTTGTTAACTTGTTGGAAACAGATGCAATATACTTGTTAAGTTCCATTTATTGTCGATGATAAATACAAAGTTTTTTGGAAACACTTAGTTTCCAAGAGGTTTAGGACATATATATTTATATAAACATATATATATATATATATATATATATAGGATAAGGATCATGTGAGAAGTACTAGGCTATTTGAGAAACTTGAGAAGCATTCTGGACCACACATTTTCCTTAAGCAAAAAAATGTAAAAAAAATGCAATTTTTTTTTAGAAAAATCGCAGGTTTTTCTTTAAGAATTTAATTTTATAATTTTTTTTTATTTTTTTTTTTGGATTTATACACATGTGTATATTGTTAATCTTTTTAACTATACATATATGTATATTGTCAATTATACATATATGTATATACATGTTTAAAATTGAAAAATAAGTTTTATTTAGGGTTTAGCATTAGTATTTAGGGTTTAGCATTAGGGTTTAGGGTTTAGCTTTATGATTTAGGGTTTAGCATTAGAGTTTAGTAATAGTATTTAGGGTTTAGCATTAGGGTTTAGCTTTTGGGTTTAGCATTAGGGTTTAGCTTTAACTTTTGGGTTTAGCTTTATCTTTAGGGTTTAACATTAAGGGTTTAGTTTTAGGGTTTAGTTTTAGCTTTAGGGTTTAGCTTTAGGGTTTTGAATTAGGGTTTAGCTTTAGGGTTTAGCATTAGGGTTTAGCTTTAGGGTTTAGGGTTTAGCATTAAGGTTTAGCTTTAGTGTTTATGGTATAAGGTTTAGGATTTATAACACATATTTTTTCAATTTTAAACATGTATATACATATATGTATAATTGTCAATATACATATATGTATAGTTAAAAGATTAACAATATACACATGTGTATAAATCCCAAAATTTTTTTTTTTTTTTAAATTTAATCCTTAAAGAAAAAGTTGCGATTTTTCCAAAAAAAAAAAATTTGCATCTTTTCACCTTTTTTTGCATTTTTTGCTTAGGGAAAATGTGTGGTCCAGATTGCTTCTCAAGTTTCTCAAATATGGTGGACTTCTCTTGGGATCCCTACCCTATATATATATATATATATATATATATATATATATATATATATATATATATATATATATATATATATATATATTATAGAAACGTGTTAATCGTCCCCAATGGTCGTACGTATATGTAACGAATATTTATATAAAAATAATACGTTGTAAACTCGTATAATGTATTCACGCATTTCTGATTAGTCGTCATACACGTTGAAGGATGGTATTACGACTCGTCGTCGTTTTCGTAAGATGTGGACACACACACACACACACATATACATACATATATATATATATGTATATATATATATATATATATATATATGTATAGGGTTAGGAACATGTGAGAAGCACTAAGCTAATTGAGAAACTTGAAAAGCATTCTGGACCACACATTGTCCCTAAGCTTTTCGTAATATACACATATGTATAGTTTAAAAGTGATTATATACATATGTGTATAATTCAAGATCTGACAATGTACATATATGTATATAGTGAATTTTAAACTATACATATGTGTATATTACGAAAAGCTCAGGGAAACGTGTGGTCCAGAATGCTTCTCAAGTTTCTTAAATAGGGTGAACTTCTCTTAGGATCCCTACCATATATATATATATATATATATATATATATATATATATATATATATATATATATATATATATATATATATATATATATATATATATATATATATATATATATATATATATATATATATATATATATATATATATATATATATTCAGGGAGGGGCTCATGCGAGAACCACCCTCCCCCCCAAAAAACCTAAACCCCCCCCCCCAAAAAAAAACCTAACCCCCCCCCCCAAAAAAAAAAAAAAAAACTAAACCCCCCTCCCCTACCCCACAAAAACCTAAACCCCCCCCCCCCTCCTCAAGCTAAAATGCTAAAAACTAAACCCCCAAAAAACCTAAAAAAATCTTAAAAAAATCTAAAAAAATCAAAAAAAAAATTCTAAAATTTTTTTTTAATATTTTTTATGCTCAAATCGCTACTTTTAGTGGCTAAAAAATATTTTTTTTTAAATTTAATTTTTTTTTTGCTTCGAAAAGTAGCGATTTTTATATAAAAAATATTAAGAAAAAAAATTTTGTGTGATTTTTAGCTATTTTTAGGCATTTTTAGTTGTGTTCACATTGTTTCTCGCGGTTCTCGCAATAAGAGGTTGTTCTCGCATGATCTTCTCCCTATATATATATATATATATATATATAGGGGATGGTTCAAATGAAAACCACTTTTATTGTGAAAACTCGAAAACTAACTAAAAAAAGCCTAAAAAACACACAAAATTTTTTTTTTTTTCAATTTTTTTTTATAAAAATCGCTAGTTTTTATATATAAAAAAAACTTTTTTTCAAAAAAAAAAAAAAAAAATTTGTGTAGTGCACATGTGTAATAATACACATGTGTAGTACACATACATATGTGCAGTATTACACATGTGCACTACACAAAAAGAAACTTTTTTTTTTTTGAAAATTTTTTTTTATATTAAAAAACCTGCGAAATTTTGATTGCAAAAAAAAAATTTTTGTATGTTTTTTTGTCTTTTTTTAATTAGTTTTCGAGTTTTCACAATAACTAGTGGTTTTCATTTGAACCTTCCCCTATATATATATATATATATATATATATATATATATATATATATATATATATATATATATATATATATATATATATATGGTGGTGGAAGGTTCAAATGAGAAGAATTTTTTTGTAAGAAGAAAAAAAAAGTTTCAACCAATAAGAATGCTTCATTTTACTTCATTTAATATTTGCATTTAATTTTAATATAAGGGTATATTGGTAAACTTACATAAATCATTAATTTGTATTCTTCCTTAATAACTAACTAAATTAAATTTGTAACTTCTTTTCAAAATATATACTTTTTCCAAATTAAAAAAAGAAACTTAATTTAAAGTGTAGAATAAATTACTAATTGTGTAGGGTAAATTACGAGTTGTGCAGGATATATTTCAAGGTATGTAGGATAAATTTTGGCTGTGTAGGTTAAAATTCTATAATGTGTAGGGTATATGTTGAAAAATTTTGATATGTATAGGTTTTGTAGATTATAGGTAGAATAATTAATGATTAGTTGACTAATTAATTAGAGAGAGAAAAATTAATGATATGAGTTATAAATGAAATAGTATTTTACTAATATGCCCTTTCTTCTTTTTCTTCTCATATTAAATTTCTTCTTAAATGAACCTTCCCCTATATATATGTATGTAACCTTAAACCTTTATGTATATAAAATTCGCGTAGCCGAAATAATAATCTCGCGTCTGGTGGATAATTATTAAAATAATTCTATAGTTATACGCTTGTTGGGATAGGCTTCATTTGTTTGTTATCGAAATGGTTAGGAAAATGTTATTTACTACGATCGTGCGGTATCATGTCGTATTCTGCTTTGACGTTTGAAATAAATATAAATGTAAATATCTATATTTGTTTTACATAATTGTCAAAAACTAGACGTTTGAAATAAATATGAATAGTTATATTTATTTTATATAAGTTTTCCGAGTTTCGTTATCTTGTAAACCGCGTTTGTCGAAACGTTATCCACTTGTTTTGCGAGTTATAAAATGTGGTCAAAAATAAGTGTACACCTACATTTATTTTTTATAAAATACTTCGAATCCGATAGGTTTCATTTTTATAATAAAACACGTTTCGTATTACGGATTTTATAAAAAATGGGCAGAGTTTCCTCTGTTTTTTGGACGATTCCGACAATACAAGTTGTCGATAAACTTTCAAAACACAACAATCAATTCAACAATATATACTTTTTACGTCATATATTCAAAACGTAAACTTTGTTTAACATAAGCCTAATATATGTACATTATGTCGTGCGTCGGTTCAGTTTTTAACCAATATATATATATATATATATATATATATATATATATATATATATATATATATATATATATATATATATATATATATATATATATATATATATATATATATATTTATGTGTGTGTGTGTGTATACCAGTTATAAAGACATCATTAATGTACAAGTCCAAGTAATTTTTGTATAACGATTTCATTAGTCGGTTCGGTTTAGAGCTCGGTTTCGTGTTAAGATATCACTAAAATAAGCAATTTTACGTAATCGCATCGTTAACCTTTTACCGAGTCTTGAATTGACTAGTTGTCTCGTGTTGACCGACAGTTGACCACGTTGACCCGAACCCGAACCGAATCTGATGTTGACCATTGTTTGACCCGAACCCGAACAAGCCAAATACACCCTTGTTTCTTGTAAGCCCAAACCAAAAGGAACCCGAACCAAATACACAACCACCACCAATGCCACCGGCACCACCACCGTCGGCTACTGCCGTGAGTGGTGGCCGGCCCTACTTCTTCTCCTGGTCTCTCTTTCTCCTGCTCAGATCTCTCTCTCACTGCTTCTCTCTCTACGGGCCTCTCTCTCTCTCTCTCTCTCTCTCTCTCTCTTCAAACCGATGGGTGTGCGAGTATGGTGGTACAAATGGAGAAGGTTTCCAGGGTAGGGTTTTGTGATAGGTTGGGCCCAAGGCCCATTAGCCCGATTCTTGTGCTTTTGTGCAGCCCAAATGCATTTTCGAGGCACGTTTTCGAACCCGAACTTCGTATAATGGCGTAGAAAAAATCGTTAGGGTCATAAGTATGTAAAATAATGTCGGTAGTCGACGTTTGACGCGTTCGTTCGTCGGTTGCGTTAAAATAGTGTAAAATGCTTCGGTTGTCGTTTCAAATCCGTTTTCGATCTGATTTCGACTGTGGATATAAAAATTCAATTACGAAGCTAAATTTATCATAATATTTCAGTTATTAAGGTAATACATATGTCCGATGCTTCCGTTTCGTTGTCGGTGCATTCCTACGGTCGCGTTTTTCTTTCACGTACGCGTTTTGTGACGTTCGAAAGCGTGATAATTTCGCAAAATCAAATTCATGTGTATAAAATATACATATAAAACTTGTATTTGTTTGCATTGACAGTATTTCATCCGGTGTAAGTTCATTTCCGTTTAATGTTCAGCAGTTTTCCCGCAAATCACCATTCACGTACTGTAAAGCCAGATAGACGTTCCTAGGCACTCCAAAGGCCTAATTAAGTTAGTTTGCAACTTAAATCACTACGTATAATCACCTTAATGTCTGTTTTGGGCGTAATTATAAACCGAAAATTACCAATTGTCACAAACACCGGCGGTTCCGACCATTTTATATGTTGATCTTTATCCTGGGCGGCGCAAACACTATTACGTCCATATCATGGGCGCACCCGACATCATTTAATTTATTTAGAAAAAAAACATTTGGATTTGTGTTCTAAATCAGGGCAGCCATGGGTACTACATGGTTGGCCGCAAGTATTGGGTTTTAAAAAAGATCGTCTCCCTAATGATACTATATTGGTGTATGATCTCAAATTATAGGGGGGCTGATGGTTTTTATCGTTTCCCGATCTCAATAATTCGACAGTGATGGAAAAGTTTTATATGAATAAATATTTCTCATTTTTTGTTAATCAGAATTAAAAAAATGTAGTTCCATCAATATAGATGTGGTTTTTAGTGAGGGAAAATTAGGAAGATTAAAGTGGTATTCTGAGTACGATCTTTTTCATTGCATAATACATGCTATCTGCTTGAATACAAAAATTAATTACTACGCATTGGTCTCTTTTATTTCAAATCATTCTGGTTTTAAAAACATTTCACGGTTATCTTATAAACTGTCTACGCCTATATGATGTGGACATATACGATGACAATGATATATCTATATTTTTAAACGCTTGTTTAACGAAATCCAAAACAAATAATTTATTTGTATGTTAGTTTCGTCAAAATTTAGCTTCTTCACATAGGTCTTATCCAACAAAAATTGAAGATGCCAAATAAATGCCTAAAATGCCCTTAAGGCACAAAATATGGTTTTAAAACCAAATGAATATATAATCTGATTATGAGTATGATGTTATGATAATATGAAATATATTTTGGTATTGTGGACTTATTTTAAACCAATTAGACCACCTGATACCGCATATGCGTGTACGGCTATTTTAAGTAGCATAAACTATATAAATTAGCCGAATAGGGTCGACAAACGCTAATGCTATTTTATATGATTTTGAAAATGTGGTGTGTTGGTTAATCAGGTATTGGCGTTTAGTTCTAGTCCTCGTATGTATTGACAAGCATGTAAAACTCGTAACAATAAACATTATCTTATCCTAAGTTTTTAAAAAAATGGTATACCATATGTTAAAATATGCTTTTTTTGAAAAGATTTTCAAAAGAGTCGGTTAATTGTATTTACCAGTGAAAACTGACGTATATTCAAAAGACTAAGCGCAGGTTAATTAGCAAGTATGGAATAGGCTGGAGCTGCTCAGTCTTGGCAATTTGGAACTTTCACCTCCATGAAAGACTTATTAGTCTCAAGTCTTATTTTATTTCATTCGATCCACCTATGGATCCTTTAGTACAAACCGTTTGTATAATATCCCGTCTTCCACTATACTTTGTGAATACTGATATCAATCGTCACGCATAAACCTCAAGTTCGGGCCCACCAGGAAATCAAAGTGTGACAGGTTGGGTCGATTTTGGTGCTTCGGGTACCATTAAAAAACTGAGACCAAACATTTTGTACCCATTTCTGTTCACCATTGTTATTGAGATAATCAGAATTAAGAAAATATACAAACCGCTTCAGGTAGATGTGCCTTCATGGCGGTGGTGTTGATTCTTTAATGTCTTAAATATACAAATATATATATATATATATATATATATATATATATATATATATATATATATATATATATATATATATAGGGAGCCGCTAAAATGAAAACCACCCCCAGTTGTAAGAACCGTGAGAACCACTCTCCACCAATCATATTCAGCCAACAAAATATATATATATATATATATATATATATATATATATATATATATATATAGGGAGCCGCTAAAATGAAAACCACCCCCAGTTGTAAGAACCGTGAGAACCACTCTCCACCAATCATATTCAGCCAACAAAAAGGTAATTTGTTCATTTACCCCATTTGTCAAATCCTACCTCTCTCCACCTTAAATACCACCAGCTTTTTTTAAAATGTCAGATTGTATTAAAACCCATCTTTTGTCTCTCTCTCCTCATTCTCATATGAAACTCATTTGATGAAGTTTTTGAAGACCTTCATCTTCATCCTCTACAAAAGCAAACATCCTTGTTCCCTCTTTCTCTCGATGACATCCAGCCCCAACCTCACACCCACCACCACATCGCAACCACAGCCCCCCATCCCCCGTTACACGCTGAAGAACCATCACCTCCACCGTCTGCTGGTGGTGCGACAACGGAAAGTGGCAGTGGTGGGTTTTTGATGGCGAGCTCCGGCGACGGTCCGATTTACCAGTAAGTTGACCCTCTCCGATTTACCAGTACGGTAGTGGTGGGTTTAACGGCGACGGTGGTGGTGGTGTTTGAGGTTTGACGAAGACGGTGGTTGTGGTGGTGTTGGATGCGATGGTTGGGTGAGCGGTGGTGTCGTCGATGTTAGAGGTTCCTTGAATATATGGATATTTGATTCTCCGGCGGACCTCTGGCCGGTCAACCTTTCGTGAGTCAAAAGGTTCGATTTGTTTCTGTTGTGTTACAATTACAGAAATTTGGTTGTTATTGTTGCTAGGTTTTCCTTTGATTTGATTTTTGGTATGTACAGCTTGTTTGGTTGTTATTGTTGCTGGGTTTTCCTTTGATTTTGGGTATTCTTTATTCTTTGGTGGGTGTGGTGGTAGGTACAGCTTGTTTGGTTGTTATTGTTGCAGTGGTTGATTTTGGGTTTTCCTTTGATTTTGGGTATTCTTTATCCTTTGATTTTAGGTATTCTTTATTCTTTGATTTTTGTGGCTGATTTAGAGTAATTGTTTGATTTTTCTGGTTGAAAACTTGATTTAGAGAAACTGATGATTTGTGGTGCCGGTGGTGCCCCGTGGTGCTCGCGCAGTGTTGATGGTGCCCCGTGGTGCTGATCGTTGATTGAAGTGCGGTTTTGGATGTGTGGCTATGATGATGCAAAAAAAACCCGCATATTTTGATGACGATGGCGCCGCAAGGACGGCGGAGGGTAGGTTTTTTGAACCTGCAATCCCACTTTTGCAGCCTTTTGATTATCGGATAATCTGAGCCAAATCCCGTTTTTTTTCGAGATACACTTTGTTTTGATGTTGTTGTTTTTCCCCCCTAGTCGACGATCATAACGGTATATCTGAGACACCTCCCGAGTGTGCGATTTCTGGGTGTGTTCGTTTTTGCGTAAAAAAGTTTTTGTAAATAAAAAGTTAAACAGTAAACTTTTTAACGTAAAACGTAAAAAGTTTTAGGTAAAACGTACAATTTTTTAGGTAAAACGTAAAAAGGTTTACGTAAAACGTAAAAACGTAAAAGGTTTTACGTAAAACGTAAAACAGAAAAATTTTAACGTAAAACTTAAAACGTAAAAGTTTTTACGTAAAACATAAAAATTTAACATAAAACTTCAAACGTAAAAAGTTTAAAAAGTTCAACGTAAAAAGCGTAAAAAACGGCGCGTCAAAAAAACGTGTAAAAAATGGTGCGTTAAAATTACGGCGCTTGAAAAAAAACGGCGTGTAAACACGGCTCGTTAAAAAAACGACGCTTGAAAAAGCCATGCGTAAAAACGGCGAGTTAAAAAAACGACGATTGAAAAAACCCGGCGTGCAAAAACCGGCGTGTAAAACGTTAAAACGTCAACGTAAAAACGTAAAACGTAAAAAATAAAAAGTACAAAAAATCTTTTTAAAAAATCTGAATTTAAAAATGCTTTAAATAAAAAAATTATGTTTAAAAAATAAAAACTAATATAATAATACAAAAAACTAATAAAAAACAATAAAGACAAAAGGACAAAATAGAGTCATTTTACATAATCCCCTTTTGGATTAAAATATTAAAAACATAATAAGACGAAAAGTATTTAATATTATTTTTAGTTACTTTTAATCTCATCCATTGATCTTGAAGATCTAATGGCTAGGAACTGGTTCTCGCGGTTCTTACAACTGAAGGTGGTTTTCATTTTAGCGGTCCCCTATATATATATATATATATATATATATATATAGAACCGCTAAAAAGAAAACCACCTCTAGTTGTAAGAACCGTGAGAACCACTCTCCACCAACAAAAACGGTTTTTGGTCATTTACTCCAATTGTCTAATCTCTCTCTCTCTTCATTAATTGTGTCAGTCCTTTTATCTTTCGTCTCTCTTCTTTCTTTTCTTTAAAATTCAAACCCATCTCTGTATTTGTAGTAGACAAAAAAAGTGAACCTCTCATCTCTCTCATTTCTCTCATCTCTCTCTTTGAAATCCTTCTCCGGCGACGATTCCGGCCACACACATCATCATCAACGGTAGGCGATGACAAAATGGTGGTGATAAAACCTTGGATGCCACCGTTTAACGGAGATAAAACCTTGGACGCCGCCGCCGCCGTCGTCTCCTCCGCCATCGTCACCGTCTCCTCCGCCACCGTTCAGCACCATTTAACGGAGATAAAACCTTGGACGCCGCCGCCGCACAGGGGGTGGTGTGTGGTGTCTGAAAGTTGTCCGGTTCCGACGGCGGGTAGGGTTTCGTTCCCGGTGGTGCCGGTCGTGCCGTTGATGTCGGTGGTGCCGGTGATTGGGTGGTGGATTGATTTGTTTTTTTTAATGTTGAACAATCTTGATTCTATTTTTGCTTAGATCTTGGTTTCATTTGTTTTTATTTTTGGATTTGCCAGAAGAGGGGTGGGTGTTGATCTTTGGATCATTAATTTGGGTTTTTGATTTTGCAAAAAGTGATTTCTGTTTGCATAAAAGTGATTCTGCAAAGAAGAAGAGTGATTTTCTGTTTGCATAATTTGTGTTCCTGCTTGGATTGATTCTGCAAGAAAGGGGGTTGATTTTGATGTGTTTGCCGGTGATTTTTTATGTTTGCCGGTGATTTTGATGTTTGCCGGTGATTTTTTATGTTCACCGGTGATTTTTTGATGTTTGCCGATGATTTTGATAAGTGAACTATGTGGGTTTTGATCGGCTGGATTTTTGGGTGTAGGATCGGTTTCGACCCGAAAGAGTCGTTCAGAAGAGCTCTTGTACGTTTCAGAGGCGGAATACTAAGAAACGCACTTGAAAACAACTTGAATACACTATAATCCTCTTGTATATTCACTAATCAACATTTACAGTACAAGGAAATACCGGCAGCACCTCGGTATCAGTTTTCTGAATCGTTTTAAATGATGACAGTTTGAATCCTATATATAGTACATGACCTGACCGTTTGAACATGCTCAAACGGTCATTAAACATTCAAACGAGTGACTCTTCAAACGGAACCCTCTCTCAAACGATCTGCATCACTTCAAACGGAACCCTGTCATTCAAACGATCTGCTTTGACTTCAAACGGCCAGCTATTCCTTGATTCCTGATGTCATCTGTGATGCCATGCTTGATTGGATCTTCAACAAACCCGAGACTCGACATAAGACGAAGACGACAGATGACTGCACCAACAGACTCCCCCTCAGATGTTGACGAGTCTTAAGTGTCGAGTCTTCAAATCTTCAATCTTTATCAGTCCTCTGAGCTTCTCTCTCTCTCTATATATTCAGACTCCCCCTCTCGATTTGCTGGTATTCCTTTGTTCTTCAGCAACATCTTCAGGATCGTTGTCTGGCCTTCACATGATCAATCTTGATGCCTGGATTTAGCTATATCCACTGAATCCGAAACCTGGCTACACCTACACATTCTTAACCCAGAAGTAAATTTTCTAATTTTAACAATTTGCATGCACCAGCACTAACTCTCTCTCAAATCACACACACACGATGAACCATTTGTTGATTTAAAAACATATTTTGACAATTAGAGGCACTCCCCCTCACAACAATGTCATCATGTTTAGCCCTCGGAATTTTGATAATCAGCTTTCCAACATCAGTTTGTCGAAAATCTTTTTGGATTTTTCAAAATTTATGCTAAAACACACACAAAATCTTTTTGGATTTTTCAATGTACAGAAATGAAATGCAGACAATGAAATATTTACAAACAGATTTTTGTGAGTTCGTGTAAGAGGATCATATCAGTTTATGAGACATGTCACTAACACCGTTAAGCTGATTTCATTTTCAGTTCTAAACAATTTACCTAGATTGTTAGTATATCGGTCCACTGAAATTTTCACATAAAGTTCAACTGATCCGAGATACGATATTAATGTTTTAAGAACTTAAACTTATCCGTGTGTCCCACTACTTGAATATACTCCCGTATCCAGATCCCAATATTCAGTCTTACAGGTGAATATACCACAGATAATATCTGTATAGGGGTTAAATGCGAGGGCCGTGAGAGCTCAGGTCGATACTTCCGTATACGCAGAGAGATGACGGCTTCGACTTTTGGTGTGTCCCCTTTAGAGGATCTTTTAATTTCAACAGCAGCGACTATCAATTTTATTGTTTCAACAGCATGCTGTGGGTGAAGCTATGTTTCAAGCTTTTTGCGGAAAGCATTATCCGGGGATTAGGTCAGTACTTCCATACAGCAAAAGTCCCGGGATAATACCCCAGATATCACTGAGTATAAAGACCTAGTATCTCAGAATAAGGGACCTTTCAAACAAGATTTCAGGGGTTACCTATATATCCAAGTTTGTGTTAACCCAAAGAACAAGCAAGTTTGAACTTTAGGTTTATATCTCTTCACAATTTACTAAATGTGTAAAACCTACTGACATATCCACAGTAAGACTGTTCATCACATATTATCTTTCCAATTTTTAGCATGTTGTGACAGCCTACTGACGTACTATCATTTCCTCTTTTCACAACGAAACTCATTTATGAATTTTATCATGTTTTTGGCTTTTTCAAATTTTCTAATGTTTTTGGATTTTCTGAAATTTTCTACTCCCCCTAAAATGCAAACACATTTCAAAGGAAATTTGAAAACTACTAGACTCTTGACTCACTTGAAAACATAGAAAACAACACAAACTTTACAGAAACTTGACAACTGATATCGAATCACATCAAATCTCAATTCACTCGGCATAAACAATCAGAACTCCCCCTTTCAACAAACCATTTTCTCATTTAGATTTCAAAACACTTAAGTTTGTTTTAATCAAAATGATTTTTCTGGAAAATGAGTTTGTGTTTACCATTTTTATGTTTACCACTTATGAATCATGGGGATATGGTTCATCATCTTGTTTATCAATCTCATATGAATAGTAAATCAAGTACAACTTAATGTCCCTGATTTACCAATTGCAGTTCAGAAACCTCTACATCACTTGTAAACATAATCTCTTCAAAGTATAACCAACAACTACCACTTGTAAGTAAAACCAAAGAATATCACTTGTAGGTTTCCTGTAGGAATGAGACATCTACAGAAACCTCTTTACCACTTGTAAGATTAGTCAGAAACATGCCGATTCCTGCTTCTCAATTACCAACCTGGAAGCTCCGGCGTAGTCCTTCAACCTGTAAAATTCAAACACTATTCAACATCTTTCAAACAAGCTTTTCAAACACTAGAATGATGCCGATTCCTGATCCACGATATAAACTTGGGATCTCCGGCGTAGTCCTAAGACTATCATGGGAAACACACTTCCATCCAAGTCTTCTCAGACTTGATGGATTTCAACTCTTGCGAAGTGGGGTTGTATGTTGCCTTTTTAGTTGCATAAAAATCTTTAACCCCCTTTGCTCTCCCACTTAACATTTTCCCAAATATCTTTTTAACATTCCCGTTGAATGTTTTCTCGACATCAAAATCTTTTTTCTCATTGTAAAACTGATTTGAAATCTCAGTTTTTCCAACTTTCTTTTTAACTTCCTCAAACTTCAGTGATGGAAATTCATAATCATTCACTGAAATTTTCTCCTCAACCTGTGGCTCTTCTGGCTTTGTGGAACTAGATTCATCGCCGACATTCACATCAACCTTCTTAGCAACCCACATTTGGTTGTCTTTTTCTTTCTTTTTGTAAAAATTCTTCTTCGAACACTCACCAACCTCATACGTTGAATTTTCAAAAACCTTAAATTTTTCTGTTGGTGGTTCAACAACAACAACTTTTTTTAGTTTTTGAGAAACTCCCTGTTTTGTTTTTGCATTTGTCGAACAATTCCATGCAATGTGACCCGCTTCATTGCACTTGTAACAGGTTCGAGTCTCTCTTTGATAAAACACTTCAGTTCCATTCTTCTTTCTTTCAGCAAGAAACTCTTGATTTGACTGTCTCCAGAATGGTTTCTTCTGTTCATCTTCCGAGCTTCCACCTGACACAAATTCTGTTTTTGTTTTAGAATTTTTATCATTTTTATAATTTTCTGGTGGAACAAAACCTAATCCTTTCTTTTTGTAGCTACGATTTTGGTTATGTTTCTTTTGAAAACCAGAACCAGAATTGTAACCCTTTTTCTTGTTTAGACGTTGTTGAACTCTTGAAGTGTACTTTTTAGGTTTTTCAGTAAGATTTAAATCTTTTATTTCAGAAATATTGATTTATGTCATTTTGAAAACCTTTTTGCTCATGTCAAAACGAACACTTCTTATTGGAAATTCTTTGTCATAGTATAATTTGTCCGAATCATTTAAAGTGTATGCAACTTCAAATGTTTCATCATCCAAATTTGCTTTTGATAACAAAAATTCTATATTGTAAGACCGTTTAACCGACGAATTTTGACTGTTGACTGACGAATTTGACCCTCCAGACTCAGATTTTAACTCGGACTCCTCATCAGTATCCAACACCTGATCGACCACCTTTTTAATTAACTCAGACTCATGATCGGTATCGGACGAGGTAAACGTGACATCAATGTTATCTGGTAAAACGTCAGTTGTGTCGGTTTTTAACTTTATATTGACTGCTTTCTCAAGTTGCTCCTCGTTTGGTTTCCTAGGAGAATACCCATCCCAAATCGGAGGTGGACACTTGTTATAGCTAACAGTCGGTTTCTTACCACAATCTTTCTTCTTCTTTGGCTTCTCATCTTGAAAAGCTTCCATTCCTGCAACAGTTGGGTAAATACGATCAATGAGATAATCAGAACTAGAATAACTTTGTAGCAAACGTCTAATTCTCTCATTCTCTATTTTCTCTGTCTCCAACTCTTGCTTCCATTTAGCACTCTCTTCAATGTAGAAATTGATAGCTTTTTGCTTTGACATCATAACAACATTCATCATCGTCAGTGCTTGTTCTCTTTCTGAGTTTGTCTTTTGGAGACCAGTTACTGTTTTGTTCAAGACATCGTACGATTCTTTCACGTAGTTGAGGTTGAACAGTAACTGCTCCTTCTTCTTCTTCTCATACTCAGTAATTATATCGTCTTTCGCTGCACATTCCTTGCATGCTTCCAAACACTTCTCGCAAGGCTTTACAACTTCGACAATCTTCTCAACCTCGATTGTTTTCACACCTTCAATCACCTTTTCTTCGTCTTTCTCAACTTGGGTAATCTTATCAGCAGCGCTTTCAACATTTTGAACATCACCATTAGATTTCTTTTGTTGTTCTTTAGCAGCTCTTTTCTCCTTCAGTTTTTCCATGCAATCTGCAAAATAGAAATGAAAACTTTCAGGAGAAAGATGAGATTTAGCAACATTTATATGTTTCTCCTCCTCATCATCACTGCTACTGTGATCTGGTGATTGATCAAATTGAACCGATTTTTCAGAATCAGCATCTGATACACCAGAATCAGACGGTGTTTTATCAAAAACAACTTCTTTTTCTGAAACAATCTCATTCTGAACACTTTCATCTGAACTCCGTAAACTTTCATCTGAACCCTCTGAAATTTCTCCAGATCTTTCTAAAAGTTCATCAGTACTTTCTGAAATTTCATCATATGTAACAAACTTTTCATCCTCACTTGCCACATTCACTCCGATAGACTTCATCCATGTAGCAAACAAATCTGGCTCTCTGACAATCTTGGCAATGAATGCTTTGAACTCTCCGTTCTCATCAACAAACATATCCCAACTAAAACCTTCAGGTAGTTTCTCATCATCTTGATCGATTATGCGTGCTGCTTTGCCATCAGATGATATGTAATCACTCCAGCTGAAATCTACCAAACATGCTCTCTTGGGGTCTTCAATCTTCCTACCATGAGCCGTCTGTGGTTCTTGAGATTGACCAACTTGCTGATAGATAGCTTTCCGGTAGTAGTCGTCTTTTCCGAATGGATTCTGAGCACCGCTAGCTTCTCTACCTTTGCACTCCCGTTTGAAATGACCTTTCTCCCTGCATCGAAAACAAGTAACTTTAGATTTATCAAAACCTAAAGTAGATACATGAGCATCAAGAAAGTCATTTCTCCCGGTGATTGTTTTGAACTTCTCAACACGTCGAAGAACACTTGCAAGACACCATTTGATTTCCATGAGTTCCATTTCTTTGGCATCTATTTGATCGTAATCTTCCTTTGTAAGCATAGGATTTCCGATCCGACCAGCAACAAGACCTTCATAGGATAACAATACAGAACCAAGAAGTGTCATGTTGTCTTTCGCAGTGTCTTCTGAAAAGCTTTGACCTTCTGGAAGGTTGAGAGCTATGTTGCACTGAATAACATATCCATTTCCTGTCTTTGTTCACTAAGACTGAAAACTTGTCTTTGACTCTTTGGGATTGACACTCGGAAATGATGAGAACCCACTACTGTTGTTGCTCGAAGCCTGATCAGCTTTTTCAGATGAATCCCCAGCACTGAACGCAGTTTGGATTTTCGGACTTTTCTCAGCTTCAGGAACCGGAATACTACCTTTGTAGTACATTTTCACATCCTGTCGACCACTCGAACTGTTCATCCTAGTGATCTTCTGCTGTTCCAGAATCTGACTCTCGATCTTTTCGATAAACTGTCCAATTGTTAATCCATCATAAACACCGGTATTCTTCAAAATCATCAAATACGTTCCCCATTCTTTCTGTGGTAACGCATCGGCTAACTTGTCTACCCACTCATCTCTATCCTTCTTTATACTAAGCATCGACATGGATCGTACTAAATGACAGTACCGTTCAATAAGCTGCTTTGTATCTTCTCTGGGTAAACTACTAAAAAGATCAAATTCTTTCTTTAGTAATGCTTTCTTGCTCTTGATCATGTTTTCACTGCCTTCAAACTTAATACGAAGAGCATCCCAAATAGACTTTGAAGTTTTATCATGCTGAAGCAGTATGAAGATGTCTTCTTTGATGGCTTGTTGAAGCAAACTGATCATCATCTTTTCTGCTCTGTACATAACACGTTCTTGATCCGTGAATTTTGATAATTCCTTTTCAACATGCATATCAGTACACGGTAACACATATTTCTTAAGTATGCACTCCCACGATTTTAGATGGTTGGCTTGAACCCAGTTTTCAAACCGATCTTTCCATCCATGATATTCTTCGATACTCATCAATTTAGGTGGTTTTTGGGTAGTTCCTGTCTCGTTATCTAAATTCATAGCTTGAACAACTGCAGCTGGACTCGATGGTGTTGCAAATGCGTTGTAGAACTCGGTATTCATATTTCACAAACTAAGCAGCTTTCAAACGGACAACACAATTCAAACGGTAGTTGATTCAAACGGTAGACTTTCAAACGGGACAGTTTCAAACGATGGTGATCTTTTCAAACGACAGGATACTTTCAAACGGAATGATATGGTTCAAACGACAGATGCTAATTTCAAACGGCGGTGTCTACTTTCAAACGACAGAATCTGGTTTCAAACGATAAGTCCAAACGGAGGTGTTTTCAAACGATGAAATCCTGATTCAAACGATTTTTTCAAACGGTAGACCTTGTTTTCAAACGGAAGGTCTTATGACGTCAGTAATTCACGAACAATTTCAAACGGACAGGCAATTTTTATCCGTTTTACTTCGATTTTCAGTCTGAAACTTTCAAGGCTTTGTCAGTTATCAATTCCGAACACAGTGTGAAGTTTTGAGCTGATTTTAACCGTAAAAAGTATCGGTTTTGAACAGAAGGTGTAGAAAAACAGATTTCCAAGCTGAATATGGCAAGAACTCCTCGTCCTGAGCTCTGATACCACTTGTAGGATCGGTTTCAACCCGAAAGAGTCGTTCAAAAGAGCTCTTGTACGTTTCAGAGGCGGAATACTAAGAAACGCACTTGAAAACAGCTTGAATACACTATAATCCTCTTGTATATTCACTAATCAACATTTACAGTACAAGGAAATACCGGCAGCACCTCGGTATCAGTTTTCTGAATCGTTTTAAATGATGACAGTTTGAATCCTATATATAGTACATGACCTGACCGTTTGAACATGCTCAAACGGTCACTAAACATTCAAACGAGTGACTCTTCAAACGGAACCCTCTCTCAAACGATCTGCATCACTTCAAACGGAACCCTGTCATTCAAACGATCTACTTTGACTTCAAACGGCCAGCTATCATTTTCCTTGATTCCTGATGTCATCTGTGATGTCATGCTTGATTGGATCTTCAACAAACCCGAGACTCGACATAAGACGAAGACGACAGATGACTGCACCAACATTGGGGGTGGCGATGATGAAAAAAAACTAGATTTCGATGACCATGGCTCGGCAACGGCAGCGAAGGGTAGGTTTTTGAACCTGCAACCTCACTTTGCAGCCTTTTGATTATCGGAAAATCTGAGCCAAACCACGTTTTTTTTTCGAGATACACTTTGTTTTGATGTTGTTGGTTTTTTATTTTTTTTCTTCCTCGTCAATGATGATAACAATATATCTGAGACACCTTCCGAGTTTGCGATTTCTGGGTGCGTTCGTTTTTGTGTTAAAAAGTTTTTGTAAAAAAAAATTTAAACCGTAAACTTTTTAACGTAAACCGTAAACTTTTTAACGTAAAACGTTAAACGTAAAAAGTTTTACGTAAAACGTAAAACGTAAAAAGTTTTACGTAAAACGTAAAACGTAAAAATTCTAACGTAAAACGTAAAAAGTTTTACGTAAAACGTAAAACGTAAAAATTTTAATGTAAAACATAAAAAGTTTAACGTAAAACGTAAATAAAAAAAAGTGTAAAAAACGGCGCGTTAAAAATACGTGAAAAAAACGGCGCGCTAAAACGAGGTGTAAAAAACGTGTAAAAAACAGCGTGTTAAAAAAACGTGTAAAAAACGACGCATGAAAAACGACGCTTAAAAGAATGACGCATTAAGAAAATGATGCTTGAAAAAGCCCGGCGTGCAAAAACCGACGCGCAAAAAAATTTTTCTTGTTAAAAATTTTGAATTTAAAAATTCTTTTAATCAAAAAATTCTTTATAAAAACAAAAAGTAAAATAATAAAACAAAAAAGTCATAAAAAAATAATAAAGACAAAAAGACAAAATATTGTTATTTTACTAAACTACCCTTTTAGATTAAAATATTAAAGATTTAATAAGACAAAATGTATTTAATATTCATTTTAGTTACTTTTAATCTCATCCATCCATCTCTTTGATCTAATAGTTAGGAACTGGTTCTCGCGGTTCTTACAACTGGAGGTGGTTCTCATTTTAGATGTCCCCTATATATATATATATATATATATATATATATATATATATATATATATATATATATATATATAGAGGAAGGTTCATTTGAGAAGAAAATTCTATTAAGAATAAAATGGTACAATTGTAAAACATTAAATAGTTTTTTCTCATCTCATTTATTATTATGTTTGACTAATTAATTAGTTATTAAGACTATCATCCTCCACACTAAAAAATTTTGCCTACACACATCAAACGTTATCCTACACATTTCGAAATTTATCCTACACATATTGAAATTTATTCTACACAACTCGTAATTTATCCTACACGCTTCGTATTTATCCTACACTATAAATGAATTTTTATTTTTTTAGAAAAATATATATCTTAAAAAAACTTAAAAATTTAATATAGTTAGTTATTAAATATGAAACTACCAATTAATGATGTATGTAAGTTTACCAATATACCCTTATAGTTACATTAAGTACAAATATTAAATGAAGTCTAATGAAGCATTCCTATTGGTTGAAATTTCTTCTTTTTTCTTCTTACAAAGAATTTCTTCTCATTTGAACTCTCCACTCTAGGGAAGGTTCATTTGAGAAGAAAATTTTATTGAGAAGAAAAAGAATAAAATGGTACAATTGTAAAACATTAAATAGTTTTTTCTCATCTTATTTATTATTATGTTTGACTAATTAATTAGTCATTAAGACTATAATCCTCAATACTAAATATTTTTGCCTACACACGTCAAAAGTTATCCTACACATTTCGAAATTTATCCTACGCATATTGAAATTTATCCTACACAACTCGTAATTTATCTTACACGCCTCGTATTTATCCTACACTATAAATGAATTTTTATTTTTATTTTTTGTGAAAAATATATATCTTAAAAACAAGTTACAAATTTAATATAGTTAGTTATTAAAGATGAAACTACCAATTATGATATATGTAAGTTTACTAATATACCCTTATAGTTACATTAAGTACAAATATTAAATGAAGTCTAATGAAGCATTCCTATTGGTTGAAATTTCTTCTTTTTTCTTCTTACAAAGAATTTCTTCTCATTTGAACCCTCCACTATATATATATATATATATATATATATATATATATATATATATATATATCCTGATTTTTTAATATTGGGTTGATGTTGACTATACATAGCATCACTTTATTTAATAAACATAGACTGTAAATATACTTTAAGGGTTACTAGTAGGGGTGTTCATTCCAAAACCCAAAATCCGACCCGAATTCAAAGCCACCCGAACCTGAATTAGTGAATACCCAAATAACCCGAACCTGAGAAACTCGACCCCGACCACCCCGAACTTTAAATGGTTCGGTTATCGGGTCACTTTTTCCATGACGAAAACCCGAACAAGCCGACCCAAAAAACCCGAAACACGAAAAAACCCGAACATTTATTGTTTTTTCCTTATAAACTATGTTGGTTTGGAGTATTTAATATATAGAACATTATGTTTTGTGAATTTTAAATACTATAATAACATATTGTCAAATAATGTTGGAACTTTGATGATATTTTTAAAGTAGCAATATGTATGAATTTTGATGATATTTTGTAAAAATAAAACATTTATTTTTATTTTACATCTAAACCCGAAAACCAAACAACCCGACCCGAATAACCCAAACCCGACTTACCTTAACTTTAAATGGGTCGGTTATCGGGTCAATTTTTCCCCGACATAAACCTGAATAAACTAACCCGAAAAACCCAAAACCCGAAGAAAAAACCCGATGAACACCCATCTAGCTACTGTACACGTGTAAACAAAAGCTGCAATAATACTATAAATACACTGAAAATACATATTCTAGTATTAAAAATAAATTAGGTCAACGTCTACTTTCACCTAGCTTAGTCTTTTTTTTAACAGAATCTCGGTCAGGGCTATACATGATCAAAGCTCGGTCAAAGTGGGATTCGAAGCTAAGCATTCATGGGCAAGAACCGACACGGTGGTAATCCTTCCCACCTCCATTGCAACCACTAGGCTACAACATCATTGGCCTTAGTCTTTCACTTTATGCATTTTTCACTCTCACTTTCTCTCTCTCTTGAGGACACAGAACACACACCATGGTTTTCCCTTTTGATAATATTTATAATCATAGTTTTTCCTTTACATAAACAAATAGCCACCATAAAATGAAATAATTTCATATTTGAACGAGCCATAAAATTTTGTGAAGAAGGCTTAAATATGAATAACTAATTGTATGATATGCATATCTAACACTTTCATATGAATTATGAAGTTTTAAGTTGTCGCAATGTAGATCTGAGGTAGACCAACTACGTTTTAAGTATACAATTTTTCATTAAACGGATAAAAAAATAGTGGTAATTTATCAAATTTTCATTAACCCATTAATTAATAATAGTGGTGATAGTGGTAATAATAATAATAATAATACAACAACGAGGTGAAACCAGATGTACGATTTCCACCTGCAAAACCTCCAATGTGAAAGTAGGTGAAAAAGCATGGTACATCGTACTGCAACGTGAAAATAGGTTTCAAGGTGAAAAGTGAAAGGTTAAAAGTACCACACTCCAATTTAATTGAATGAATGCCCTTATATATAACCTTAATTTCATAACTAGGAAATTTCATTTAATAGTACTTTAAAAACTTGTAATTTGTTACAAGAATTAAAAGAATAACCAAATTTGAGTATGTTGTTAGAAAGCGTTGGGGACGAGCTCTGTTTCTAGGACGTATTAGTTGGGGGAAAAGCAAAGATAGTTGGGGAACAAAGCAAAAGAATGTAGAGATGGTTTAATTATGTTTTTGTTTGAGATAGTTGTTATTATCTTGCTTGAATACTGAAATTAAGAATAATTAGATTAATTAAGAATTATAATCTGAGCTATCCTTTTCAAATAATAAAGTTAAAAAAAAAGAATAAATTAATATTTGGATATTGTTTTCATTAGTTAGCTATATTAGCTATCACGGTGGAAGGAGTGCTCCTCAACTGGGGAGTGGTAAACTTTTTGTCTAGCCAATAATTTCATGTTATGTCATGTCAACTCACCACTCCACTCTCAATTTTACACTCAAACACTAGAGGGTGCTCAAACATATGAGAAGTTTATTTCTTTTCTTTATATATTTTTTATTTCTAGAAATTATGCATTAAAAATAAGTAAAACATATATTAAACAAAATAAAATTAATTACTTAAAAAAACATATCACATAAAATTAAAACTAGTAAATTAAACCATAAAATACCTAAAATTTAGAAAGGGCGTGACCAATTAAATTTTTTTGCGATATCTCGTTTCCGCTCTAGAATAAACGGCAACATCTCGGGTGAAGCATGGTCGTGTGGCTTAGTAAACGTCTCCAAATCCCGATCATACAAAAGTTGTTTCAATGCCTCGCGTTGTTCCGCCATTAATGCTATGGTGTCTTCCTTGCGTTTCTTTTTTATATTCGACAACTCTATCGCCCGTGCTTGTTTTGCTTCTTTCATAAGGGTGTATTGTGAGAGCTTCTCGATCAAAGCCGTTTCGCTATCTGATGGTGTTATTGCGACTCTCTTATCTTTCTTTCGTGGTCTTGTTGGTGAGGGGTCTAGGTTTATGTCGGGTATATCGCTAGTGAACTCATTTTGAACGTACTTGATGAATGGCTAGTGTACTTCCGCCGACCGTTGCGTATGAGATATGTGATGTTATAGATCCGTATATGGCCCACATGTTGTGTATGAGATATGTGATGTTATAACTTGTATGCTACCTTTTAGTTACGTGTAGAAAAATACGTGGATTACTTGCATACCAACGTAATTAACATTGGTAACTATAATAACACGTGGTTGACCAACCTTAAAACAAGTAAACTATCTGCAGAGCAAACAAAGGTGAGTTCACACACTTTACTAAAAGCATGTGTTCTTGGTGGTTGGGAACGAAACGGACAACACTCTCCCTGGTTTGGGATTGCCTAGTATTCTTGGTTTGGAATACTGTTAAATGCTATTTATATTCCATGACTTAGCGTACTAAATGAAAACCTATCACGAAGTCCCTACTTACTATGCCTTGGCAACCGTCAATGATGATAGACATTGACAAACGAGGGCAAAACAACGATTAAAGTCACAGTGTTCGGTATTACGAGTTTAGTAGCTTACAGATGGGATAGCTTCCCATGGCATGATATAATGAGTAATTTAACAACATAAGTTTTTGGAAATAAAAACTGGATAAACCGTAAACTCGCCAACTTTATGTTGACACCCTACTGCATGCTTTGAAGGTACTTAGGAATAGCTCAGGAGCTTGCAGCGGAGGAGTGTAGTGGTTGCGTGGAACCAATGATTGGTTCTGAATAAATATATGAACTTTTAAACTATTGTTTGCATTATTAAACTTATGCTTCCGCTTTTAGCTTTAAATGTTGCGTTTGGTCTTTGAAATTTGGACTTTAGTAACTAATCTTATTGATAGTAATGTGTTTACTTTATTATATCTATTCTTTAATATGATTGGTGGCATGATCCTGGTCAGTCACACGCCTCACGGTAGTACTCCACAGGTGGAAATTGAGAGTGTGACAACGTGTCAATGAGCTCTACCGAATAGTTAACCGAATGATTCGATGGGAAGTTGTTAACTTGTTGGAAACAGATGCAATATACTTGTTAAGTTCCATTTATTGTCGGTGATAAATACAAAGTTTTGGAAACACATAGTTTCCAAGAGGTTTAGGACATATATATTTATATAAGCATATATATATATATATAAATATAATTATAGAAACGTGTTAGTCATCCCTAACGGTCGTACATTTATGTAACGAATATTTATATAAAAATAATACGTTGTAAACTAGTATAATGCATTAACGAGTTTCCGATTAGGCGTCATACACGTTGAAGGATAGTATTACGACTCGCCGTCGTTTTCATAAGATGTGGACTTATATATATATATAGGGTTAGGATCGTGTGAGAAGCACTAAGCTAATTGTGAAACTTGAAAAGCATTCTGGACCACACATTGTCCCTAAGCTTTTCGTAATATACACATATGTATAGTTTAAAAGTGATTATATACATATGTGTATATTACAAAAAGCTTAGGGAAACCTGTGGTCCAGAATGCTTCTCAAGTTTCTCAAATAGGGTGGACTTCTCTTATGATCCATACCCTATATACATACATATATATACATATATATATATGTATGTAACCTTAAACCTTTATGTATATAAACTTCGCGTAGCCGAAATAATAATCTCACGTCTGGTGGATAATTATTAAAATAATTCTATAGTTATACGCTTGTTGGGATTGGCTTCATTTGTTTGTTATCGAAATGGTTCGGATAATGTTATTTACTACCATCGTGCGGTATCGCGTCATATTCCGCTTTGACGTTTGAAATAAATATAAATAACTATATTTGTTTTACATAATTGTCAAAACTAGACGTTTGAAATAAATATGAATAGTTATATTTATTTTATATAAGTTTTCCGAGTTTCGTTATCTTGTAAATTGCGTTTGTCGAAACGTTATCAACTTGTTTTGCGAGTTATAAAATTTGGCAAAAAATAACTCGTATAATGCATTCACGAGTTTCCGATTAGGCATCATACACGTTGAAGGATAGTATTACGACTCGTCGTCGTTTTCGTAATATGTGGATATATATATATATAGGGTTAGGATCGTGTGAGAAGCACTAAGCTAATTGAGAAACTTGAAAAGCATTCTGGAACACACATTGTGCTTTTCGTAATATACACATATGTATAGTTTAAAAGTGATTATATACATATGTGTATAATTCAAGATTTGACAATATACATATATGTATATAGTGAATTTTATACTATATATATGTGTATATTACGAAGAGCTTAGGGAAACGTGTGGTCCAGAATGCTTCTCAAGTCTCTCAAATTGGGTGGACTTCTCTTAGGATCTCTACCCTATATATATATATATATATATATATATATATGTAGGTAACCTTAAACATTTATGTATATAAACTTCGCGTAGCCGAAATAATAATCTCGCGTCTGGTGGATAATTATTAAAATAATTCTATAGTTATACGCTTGTTGGGATCGGCTTCATTTGTTTGTTATCGAAATGGTTCGGATAATGTTATTTAGTCCGATCGAGCGGTATCGCGTCGTATTCTGCTTTGACGTTTGAAACAAATATAAATGTGAATAACTATATTTTTTTACATAATTGTCAAAAACTAGACGTTTGAAATAAATATGAATAGTTATATTTATTTTATATAAGTTTTCCGAGTTTCGTTATCTTGTAAACCGCGTTTGTCGAAATGTTATCAACTTGTTTTGCGAGTTATAAAATGTGGCCAAAAATAAGTGTACACCTATATTTATTTTTATAAAATACTTCGAATCCGATAGGTTTCGTTTTTATAATAAAACATGTTTCGTATTATGGATTTTTACAAAAAAACGGGCAGAGTTTCCTCTGTTTTTGGACGATCCCGACAATACAAGTTGTCGATAAAGTTTCAAAACACAACAATCAATTCAATAATATATACTTTTTACGTCATATATTCAAAAGGTAAACTTTGTTTAACATAAGCCTAATATATATACACTATGTCGTGCGTCGGTTCGGTTTTTCACCAATATATATATATATATATATATATATATATATATATATATATATATATGTGTGTGTGTGTGTGTATACAAGTTATAAAGACATGATTAATGTACAAGTCCAAGTAATTTTTGTATAACGATTTCATTAGTCGGTTCGATTTAGAGCTCGGTTTCGTGTTAAGTTATCACTAAAATAAACAATATAACGTAATCGCGTCGTTAACCTTTTACCGAGTCTTGCATTGACTAGTTGTCTCGTGTTGACCGACAGTTGACCACGTTGATCCGAACCCGAACCAAATCTGATGTTGACCATTGTTTGACCCGAACCCGAACAAGCCAAATCCACCCTTGTTTCTTGTAAGCCCAAACCAAAAGGAACCCGAACCAAATACATAACCACCACCACTGCCACTGGCACCACCGCCGTCGGCTACTGCCGTGAGTGGTGGCCGGCCCTACTTCTCCTCCTGCTCTCTCTTTCTCCTGCTCAGATCTCTCTCTCACTGCTTCTCTCTCTACGGCCCCCCCCCCCTCTCTCTCTCTCTTCAAACCGATAGGTGTGCGTGTATGGTGGTACAAGTGGAGAAGGTTTCCACGGTAGGGTTTTGTGGTGGGTTGGGCCCAAGACCCATTAGCCCGATTCTTGTGCTTTTGTGCAGCCCAAATGCATTTTCGAGGCCCGTTTTCGAACTCGAACTTCGTACAATGTCGTAGAATAAAATTTTAGGGTCATAAGTATGTAAAATAATGTCGGTAGCCGACGATTGACACGTTTGTTCATCCGTTGCGTTAAAATTGTGTAAAATGCTTCGATTATCGTTTCTAATCCGTTTTCGATCCGATTTCGACTGCGGATATAAAAATTCAATTATGAAGCTAAATTTATCATAATATTTCTGTTTTTAAGGTAATACATAAGTCCGATGCTTCCGTTTCATTGTCGGTGCATTCCTACGGTCGCGTTTTTCTTTCACGTATGCGTTTTGTGACGTTTGAAAGCGTGATAATTTCGCAAAATCAAATTCATGTGTATAAAATATACATATAAAACTTGTATTTGTTTGCGTTGATAGTATTTCATCTGGTGTAAGTTCATTAATGATTAACGTTCAACAGTTTTCCCGCAAATCACCATTCACGTACTGTAAAGCCAGATAGACGTTCCTAGGCACTCCAAAGGCCTAATTAAGTTAGTTTTCATCTTAAATCACTACTTATAATTGCCTTAATGTCTGTTTTGCGCATAATTATAAACCAAAAATTACTGATTGTCACAAACACCGGCGGTTCCGACCATTTTATATGCTGATCTTAATCCCGGGCGGTACAAACACTATTACGTCCGTATCATGGGGGCACCCGACATAATTTAATTTATTTAGAAAAAAAATCTGGATTTGTGTTCTAAATCAGGGCAGACAAGGGTACTACATGGTTGGTCGCATGTATTGGGTTTAAAAAAAGATCGTCTCCCTAATGATACTGTATTGGCGTATGATCTCAAATTGTCACACCCCGATATTTCCACGTATTACTGGTGGGTCCGGTGGGGAGTATCATGACGTAGTTGATATCATCATAGATAATAATCACAGCTTAATGCACAGCGGAAGTCAAAAAGTAATAATATTACAAACCGAATGAAAAGTAACGTGAGTATTACAAACGGAATGTAAAAAGGATCCATAGGCGGATCAAAACAAAAGAAGATAATTTTTTGACAGATTTTAAGTGACAAAGCTTGCAAGACTCTTATTTATTCACTCAGGAGTAGCCAGCCTATTCCATCTAGTACCTACACTTTAGCCTTTTGGAAAATACGTCAGTTTACACTGGTAAATACAATTAACCAATTCTTTTAAAAACATTTAAGAAAATTGATTTAAATGCACAAGGCACAAATAATCTTTTATAACTTGGGATAATTATTTAAAAATAAACTTATAAATGAATTATATGTTCATTATACGTTCAGTAGCCCAGGCTGAATACCGGGTTAAAGATTAATAGCAACACCACATAATATATCCCACGGTGAGTTATTCTCGAACAGGCGGGTACATTATTTTACATACGCACCGGCAGGTGTATGCCTGCACCCCGTGCTTAAGTCGTGGCCATTTCAATGAATGAGCCGAGGATATCCAGGACATGGTCATTAACCCCCCAAAGGCTTAACCTTCATATGATTAAAAATTCAATACCCGACCAAGCGGTATTTTATATACCGTACCCCAAGCCCGTATAAGGGAAAATAAGTTAAAAGTATTTACCTGAGCAAATTATAAAAATTTATCCCAACCGTATATAATCAGCAAGTGCAAATATTTTTTACAGGGCTCCTAAATCTGGAACGAAGGTTTTAATAACCTATTAGATTCCTAACAGGTCTTACTTAAGTTTAAACTTAGACCGGTTAGTTTTAAAGAAAGGTTTACGGTTCAAAACGCAAGATTAAGCGAAGACCAGATTATAATGTGGTTTAGACCCGACAAGTATGAAGACTTATATAATATGGGTAAACTAAACACATTCTGGATTTTGTGGTAAAAATGATAAGGTTTGAACCGTTTCGGTCAATTTATGCAAACTAGTCACATAAACCGTACCGAACGCGAAAAATGCATAACGGGTAACCAAATGAGTCATGTACAGGTTCCCTAAGTTAACATGCTTAAAATGTGTTATGATATCAGTAGGATACCTTCCATTATGCCCAAAACGAATTTTAAACTCAAATTAAGCCCCGTAGGGGTATTTTGGTCATTTTAAAGGTTATAAAAGAGGTTAAATAGTAATCTGAGGTTCTGGTCTAAACTGATCAGTAAAAAATATTTATTTCAGTAGGTTATATCAGTAAGATATTGCATATATGTGACATATATCGTTTATAACCAAACTATGCACCGTAGGGGCATTTTGGTCATTTCACATAAGCTTTAAAGGTCAAATTTGGAAATCTGAGTTCAAAACTTTTACTTACTGTTAAAGTATAAAAATTTACTTAAAATATCAGTAGGTATTAGGTCTTATATGTCAAAAACAGTTTTAATCCATACTATGCGTTTAAAATGCTTAAAAAGTCGGTTTTAAGCGATTTTCAAGTTATATAAGAAAAGCTGAGATTTTTATTAGTCCAGAGGGCCTAAAATATTTTATTTATCATATAAAATCAGTAGCAAAAGGTTTGGTATCAAAATGTTATGTACAACTCATTTTCTTAAAACATCAGTAGGTATTAGGTCTTATATGTCGAAAATAGTTTTAATCCATACTATGCGTTTAAAATGCTTAAAAAGTCGGTTTTAAGTGATTTTCAGGTTATATAAGAAAAGCTGAGATTTTAATCAGTCCAGAGGGCCTAAAATATTTTATTTATCATATAAAATCAGTAGCAAAAGGTTTGGTATCAAAATGTTATGTACAACTCATTTTATTAGCAAAAAGGGTATAACCGTCAATTACCGAATCAAAGCAATAACCCTATGTTACGCGGTGTAACCTGCTGTACAGGCATCTGTCCAACTGATCTACAACTGATCTCTGATGAATTCCAGGTGTCCCTATGCATGAAAAACTGTTGGCTGAGCTCCTGGATTTGAAAAATAGCATGCAAAGGCGGTGTAACCTGCTGTACAGGCATCTGTCCAACTTTTCTGCAACTGGCAGTCTTACGCGGCCCGTGTAAGGGTCAGATCCGGTCTACAACTTTCAGAAATTGCCATTTTAGTCCCTGGTCCTTCTAAACTTGTTTTAACTTGTGTTTATTGAATTCCAAACTTGACTTTTAAGGGTCTTGAATCCTTAAACATTTATCAATAGGCCTTCGGTTAGTTACGAGGTCACCCGAACTGTTGGATCGTGTTCTGACCCAATTGAGTCGTTCAGAGGTGTTCAACTACGTTTCAGGTGCGGAATAACAAGAAACGTAGGTAGAAATAGCTTGTGCTTCACTAAATATGCTGATTTTATTGATCTGACAACGTTTACAGCTCAAACCTCACACCGGCAGCACTTCGGCATGGAATACAAGAGAATCGTTCTATTTGGTTTCGCTCGAATGGACTGCTATATATAGGCCTGGAGGTTTCGCTCTTATAGACATGTTCACATGAGCGAAACCTCATGTGTACATATAAGCGAAACCTTCATGTCCTCATAAGCGAAACTTCTCCTAATGTCCCTATGAGCGAAACCTTCATGTCCACATAAGCGAAACTTCTCCTAATGTCCCTATGAGCAAACCTTCACTCTAAACACATACAATCTCATCTTTTCTCGTAAAACGTGCCCTAATCTATACAATTCAATGTAAGACTCGATCCAAGACGAAGTCGACAGATGTAGTGCACCAACAAACTCCCCCTCAGATGTTGATGGAGTCGTCCATCGAGTCACGATAATGCTGTATCTTCACATCTTCAGTCTTAATCAGTCTCTGGGCTTTTCTTTCTCTCTTTCTATCAACAGACTCCCTCTCTCGATTTGCTGGCATTTCTTTGTTCTTCAGCAATATCTGATACAGGATCGATCTGCCTGGCTCATCAGGAGTCAAAAACCTGGCTTTCTTCAAACAGAGTCCTCAGATATCGTAGCCTGGCTCTTTGTCTTTAGATCCAAGATCAAAACCTGGCTATTCCTGCACATACTAAACCCAGAAATAAAATTTCCTAAATTTAATCAATTTGAATGCACCAACACTGACTCCCCTCAAAACTAACTATCTGCACCAATAACTACTTTCTCTCAGGTCACAAACACATGATGAACCACTTGTTGATATAAAAACATATTTTGACAATTAAGACACACTCCCCTCACAACAATGCCATCATGTTTAGCACTTGGAATTTTGAAAATCAGCTTTTCAACATCAGTTGTCTAAAATCCTTTTGACTTTTTCAAAAATTTATATTAAAACACACTCAAAATCTTTTTGTATTTTCTGAAAGAAAGTAAATGACACCACTTGAAAAGACTAAGACTGACACCAATTGAAGAAACAATACGATGCAAAAAAAAATGAAATATTTACAAACAATATTTTTGTGAGTTTGTGTAAGAGGATCATATCAGTTTATGAGACTTGTCACTAACACCATTAAGCTTGATTACATTTTCAGTTCTAAACAATTCACCTAGATTGTCAGTATATCGATCCACTTAAATTTTCACACAAATTTCAATTGCTTCGAGATACGAATTAATGTTTTAAGCAGTTAAACTTATTCGAGTGTCCTACTTCTTAAATATACTCCCGTATCCAGATCCCAATATTCAGTCTTACAGGTGAGTATACCACAGATGATATCTGTTCAGGGGTTAAATGCGAGGGCCGTGAGAGCTCAAGTCGATACTTCCGTATACGCAGAGAGATGACGGCTTCGACTTTTTGGTGTGTCCCCTTTAGAGGATCTTTTGATTTACAACAACAACGACTATCAATTTTATTGTTTCATCAGCTTGCTGAGGGCGATGCTATGTTTCAAGCATTTGTGGAAAGCATTATCCGGGGACTAGGTCAGTACTTCCATACAGCAGAAGTCCCGGGATAATACCCCAGATATCACTGAGCATAAAGACCTAGCATCTCAGAATAAGGGACCTTTCAAACAAGATTTCAGGGGTTACCTATATATCCAAAAAGTTGTTAACCCACAGAACAAGCAAGTTTGAAATTTTAGGTTTATATCTCGTTACAATTTACTAAATGTGCGAAAACCTACTGACACATCCACAGTAAGATTGTTTATCACATTTTGACATACATTTCTTTAGCAAGCTGTGACAGTCCACTGATGTACTATCATTTCCTCTTTTTACAACAAAACTCATTTTTGAATTTATCATGTTTTTGTATTTTTCAAATTTTCTAATGTTTTTGGATTTTCTGAAAATATTCTACTCCCCCTAAAATTCTAACACATCAAAACAATTTGAAAACAACTAAACTCTAGACCCACTTGAACACAAAACAAACTGTACAAAATTGACAAATGACATCGGATTGCATCAATTCGCCATCCACTAAGGCATAAACAATCAGAACTCCCCCTTTCACAAACCATTTTCTCATTTAGATTTCAAAACACTTAAGTTTGTTTTAATCAAAATGATTTTTCCGGAAAATGAGTTTGTTTTTACCACTTGTAGATTACACATGGGTTAAAAGCGGGTTTATGGTTCATCATTTTGTCAGTTCTTATCATGTTAGTAAATCAAGTACAACTTAATGTCCCTGATTTACCATTTTTCACTCAAGTAACTACTGTACCACTTGTAAAAATTACCACTTGTAGGTACAACCAGGCAATACCAATTGTAGGTATATTTGAACAAATACCCACTGTAGGAATGTTACGTCTACATTTACCAATCAGGATGCCGATTCCTGCTTCGCACTTACCAACCTAGAAGCTCCGGCGTAGTCCTTTCACCTGTAAAATTTCAAACATTCTCAACAAACTTATAAACTTATCAAAAACATGAATGATGCCGATTCCTGATCCACGATAAAAACTTGGGATCTCTGGCGTAGTCCTAAGACTATTATGGGAAACAGACTTCCATCCAAGTCTTCTCAGACTTGATGGCTTTCAATTCTTGCACAGTGGGGTTGTATGTTGCCTTTTTAGTTGCATAAAAATCTTTAACCCCCTTTGCTTTCCCATTCAACATTTTCCCAAAGATTTTCTTTACACTTCCATTAAATGTTTTCTCGACATCAAATTCATTTTTCTCTTTATAAAACTAATTCGAGATTTCAATTTTACCAACTTTCTTTTTAACTTCTTCAAACTTCAGTGATGGAAACTCATCATCATTTACTGAAATTTTCAACTCACTTTGTGACTCCTTTGGCTTTGTGGAACCAGATTCATTGACGACTTTCTCACTAATCTTTTTAACAACCCACACTTGGTTGTTTTCAGCTTTCTGTTTGATAACATTCTTTTTAGAACACTCACCGACCTCATAAGTTGAGTTTTCAAAAACTTTAAGTTTTTCGGTTGGTGGTTCAACATCAACAACTTTTTCTTTCAATTTTCTAGAAACTCCCTGTTTTGATTTGGCATTTTTTGAACAGTTCCATGCAATGTGACCAGCTTCATTGCATCTGTAACAGGTACGAGTTTCTTTTGGATGTGACACTTCAGATCCATTCTTCTTTTTCTCAGCAAGAAACTCCTGGTTTGACTGTCTCCAGAACGGTTTCTTCTGTTCATCTTCTGAACTTCCACCTGACACAAATTCAGTTTTTGTTTTAGAATTTTTCATATTTTTATGATTTTCTAATGGAATAAAGCCTAATCCTTTCTTTTTGTAGCTACGATTCTGGTTTGGTTTCTTTTGAGAACCCGGACCAGAATTGTAACCTTTTTTCTTGTTTAATCGTTGTTGAACTCTTGAAGTGTACTTTTTAGGTTTTTCAGTAAGATTTAAATCTTTTATTTCAGAAATGTTAATTTCTGTTATTTTGAAAACCTTTTTGATCAAGTCAAAACGAACACTTCTTATTGGAAATTCTTTGTCAGAATATAATTTGTCCGAATCATTTAAAGCGTATGCTACTTCAAATGTTTCATCATCCAAATTTGCTTTCGATAACAAAAATTCTTTACTGTAAGACCGTTTGACCGACGATTTTTTACTGTTGACTGACGAATTTGACCCTCCAGACTCAGACTTTGACTCATCCTCATCAGTATCCAATACCTGATCGACCACCTTTTTTATTAACTCAGACTCATGATCAGTGTCAGACGAGGTAAACGTGACATCAATGTTTTCTGGTAATTCATCAGTTGTGTCGATTTTAAGCTTTATATTGACTGCTTTTGCAAGTTGCTCCTCGTTTGGTTTTCTAGGAGAATACCCTTCCCAAACTGGAGGCGGACACTTGTTATAGCTAACAGTCGGTTTCTTACCACAGTCTTTCTTTTTCTTCGGCTTCTCGTCTTGAAAAGCTTCCATTCCTGCAACAGTTGGATAAATACGGTCAATGAGATAATCAGAACTAGAATAACTTTGTAACAAACGTCTAATTCTCTCATTCTCGATCTTTTCTGTCTCCAACTCTTGCTTCCATTTCGCACTCTCTTCAATGTAGAAATTGATAGCTTTTTGCTTTGACATCATAAGATTCTTTCACATAGTTAAGATTGAACAATAACTGCTCCTTCTTCTTCTCATACTCAGCAATTATTTCATCTTTTGCTGCACATCCCTTGCAAGCTTCCAAACACTTCTCGCAAGGCTTTACAACTTCAACAATCTTTTCAACTTCGATTGTTTACACTACAACCACCTTTTCTGTCTCTTCACCTTCTCAGCTTCAGACATCTTTTCTTCTTCTTTCACTTGTTCACTCTCAACATTCTTCTCAGCAACACTCTCGTTCTGAACAAAATCTTCAGATTTTGTAGGATCGTGTTCTTTAGCAGCTCGTTTCTCCTTCAGTTTCTCCATGCGATCTGCAAAATAGAAATGAAAACTTTCAGGAGAAAGATGAGTTTTAGCAATATTGATATGTTTTTCTTCCTCATCATCACTACTGCTATCATTTGGTGATTGATCAAATTATACAGATTTTTCAGAATCAGCATCTGATACACCAGAGTCTGATGGTGTTTGATCAAATACAACTTCCTTTTCTGAAGTAACATCATTCTGTACACTCTCATCAGCACACTGAGAACTTCCATCAACACTTTCTGAGCTTTCATCAGACGTAACAGACTATTCCTCCACACTTTCTACAGTCACACCAATAGACTTCATCCATGTGGTAAACATATCTGGTTCTCTGACAATCTTGGCAATGAAAGCTTTGAACTCTCCCTTTTCATCAACAAACATATCCCAGCTGAAGCCTTCAGGTAGTCTTTCATCATCTTGATCAACTAGACAAGCTTTGCTATCAGGAGATATGTAGTTGCTCCAATTGAAATCCACCAAACATGCTCTCTTCGAATCCTCAATCTTCCTACCATGAGCCGTCTGTGAGTCTTGTGATTGACCAACCTGCTGATAAATAGCTTTTCGGTAGTAGTCATCTTTTCCGAACGGATTCTGAGCACCACTAGCTTCTCTACCTTGCACTCTCGCTTGTAATGGCCTTTCTCCCTGCATCGAAAACAAGTAACTTTAGATTTTTCAAAACCTAAATTAGATACATGAGCATCAAGAAAGTCATTTCTCCCGGTAATTGTCTTGAACTTTTCAGCACGTCTGAGTACACTAGCAAGACACCATTTGATATCCATCAGTTCCATCTCTTCGGCGTCTATTTGATCGTAATCCTCCTTTGTTAGCATAGGATTTCCGATCCGACCAGCTACAAGACCCTCATAAGATAACAATACAGAACCAAGTAGAGCCATGTGGTCTTTCGCAGTTTCCTCAGAAAAACTTTGACCTTCTGGAAGATTTAGAGCTATGTTACACTGAATCACATAACCATTTCCTGTCTTTGTGCCTTGAGACTGAAAGCTTGTGTTTGACTCTTTAGGATTGACAATCGGAAATGATGAGAATCCACTTCTGATTTTGCTTGAACTCTGATCAACCTTTTCTGCAGAATCCCCAACACTAAACGCAGTCTGGATTTTCGGGCTTCTCTCAGATTCTGGAACTGGAATGCTACCCTTGTAGTACATCTTCACATCCTGTTGACCACTCGGACTGTTCATCCTGGCGATCTTCTGTTGTTCCAGATCCTGACTCTCTATCTTTTCGATGAACTAAGAAATCGTTAACCCATCATAAACACCCGTATTCTTCAGTATCATCAAATACGTTCCTCACTCTTTCTGTGGTAATGCATCAGCTAGCTTGTCTACCCACTCTTCACGATCTTTTTCAATACTTAACATCGACATTGATCGCACAAGGTGGCAGTATCTCTCAATCAGCTTCTTTGTATCTTCACCCGGTAGACTGATGAACAGATCAAACTCTTTCTTAAGCAGCGCTTTCTTGCTCTTTATCATGTCCTCGCTTCCCTCAAATTTGACTTTAAGTGCATCCCAGATTGACTTTGCAGTTTTGTCGTGCTGTAGCAAAATGAAGATGTCTTCTTTGATCGCTTGCTGAAGCAGACTTACATCATTTTCTCAGCTTTGTACATAACCCGTTCCTGCTCCGTGAATTCTGATAGATTTTTGGTAGTCTGCAATTCTGTTCGAGGCAACACGTATTTCTTCAAGATGCATTCCCACGACCAAAGATGGTTTGCCTGAACCCAGTTCTCGAATCTGTCTTTCCACCCGTAATATTCTTCGATACTCATCAATTTCGGGGGCTTTTGGGTGGTTCCCGTCTCGTTTTCTATATTCATGGCCTGAACAACGGCGGCTGGACCAGACGGTGTTGCGAACACTTTATAGAACTCAGTATCCATGATGACTTGACACGTTTTTCAAAATCAGTGACAAATAAGCGAAACCAGGTGTTTGTGCACAATAAGCGAAACCTTCAGATGACCTAAAAGCGAAACTTCAAACAAAGATGTTCAGTGGAGCAAAACTATGATGTATAGAAGAGCAGAACAAGGAGTTGTCCGTATAAGCGAAACCCTGCTGGTACTTATGAGCGGAAACTTATGAGCGGAACCTCAAATTAAGCACTTATAAGTGAAACTATCAGGCACTTTGGAGCGAAACCTCTCAATTATGTGTCACAAGAGCGAAACTAGGTGTATCAATAAGCGAAACTACACACTGTCCGAAAGAGCTAAACCTAGTTCGAAAGTCATTTGATCCATTTTTAGTCCTTATTTTGATCCGAAACTTTCCAGGATTTGTCTATGTTCAATAGCGCATAGTCTGTGAAATTTTGAGCGAATTTCGACCGATAAAACTTTCTAAATTGACAAAAGAAGGTGTAGAAGCAAGAAAACAAGATAAATTCCAGCTAATCTCTGCAGGACTCCTCCTTCTGAGCTCTGATACCACTTGTAGGATCGTGTTCTGACCCAATTGAGTCGTTCAGAGGTGTTCAACTACGTTTCAGGTGCGGAATAACAAGAAACGTAGGTAGAAATAGCTTGTTCTTCACTAAATATGTTGATTTTATTGATCTGACAACGTTTACAGCTCAAACCTTACACCGGCAGCACTTCGGCATGGAATACAAGAGAATCGTTCTATTTGGTTTCGCTCGAATGGACTACTATATATAGGCCTGGAGGTTTCGCTCTTATAGACATGTTCACATGAGCGAAACCTCATGTGTACATATAAGCGAAACCTTCATGTCCTCATAAGCGAAACTTCTCCTAATGTCCCTATGAGTGAAACCTTCATGTCCACATAAGCGAAACTTCTCCTAATGTCCCTATGAGCGAAACCTTCACTCTAAACACATACAATCTCATGTTTTCTCGTAAAACGTGCCCTAATCTATACAATACAATGTAAGACTCGATCCAAGACGAAGTCGACAGATGTAGTGCACCAACACGAACGATCTGGAAATGCAATATTAACGCATTTAGCCCTTATTACTTGTAATTACTGTTTTACTTATTTATATGCATCGAAACTCCACGAATTAAATACCTGTTACTCTTGGGATCAAAATAATTTATCACAATGTTTTTGGGATCGTTAAAAGGTTACTCAGAGGTTACTTTTAACATGTTGACGCTTTTAACCCCTATGCTTCATAAGATCCTTATTTTAAGCACAAACGACTTTCTAAGTTCGATAAATTATTCGTTAAAGAATACGAGCGTCGTGTGAGGTCATTCAGAGGCATAAGAATGGCATGTTGACACTTTGGATCCCTTTATTCACATATTTACATTGTTTGACAACTTCAGCCCCTCAGAAATAATTCTTTACACATTTAAAGTCCATGACACGTGTCCTTATTGTATTGGTCATGATTTTACGAGTTGTTACATCCTCACCCCCTTAAAAGAAATCTCGACCTCGAGATTTACTGAAATAAATGAGGGTACTTCAGTTTCATTGTGGACTCAACCTCCCACGTATATTCGGGACCTCTACGGGCATCCCATTTAACCTTCACAATCGGTACGTGCTTCTTTCGAAGCTTCTTGACCTGTCGATCCTCGACTGACAAAGGTTTTGCAACAAACTTTAAACTCTCATCAATATACACATCTTTATGTGACATGGCTAGCGATTCATCAGCTAGACACTTCTTCAGATTGCAGATGTGGAACACATTATGAATTCCACTAAGCTCTTCAGGCAGGTTTAACTTGTAAGCCACTGTTCCAACACATTCGATGATCTCGAATGGTCTTATGTATCTTGGGCTTAACTTGCCTTTCTTGCCAAAATGCATTACCCCTTTCTAGGGTGATACCTTAAGTACAACTTTGTTACCTACCTCGAAATTCAGAGGTTTACGCCTTTTATCGGCGTAGCTTTTCTGCCTATCCCTAGCAGCTTTGAGACGATCACGTATCTGCACAATCTTATCTGTCGTCTCCAGGACTATATCAGGTCCTGTTAGTTGGACATCTCCAACTTCCGCACAACAAACTGGCGTCCTGCACTTTCTTCCATACAAAGCTTCAAAAGATGCAGCTTGGATGCTCGAATGATAGCTATTATTATATGAAAATTCGATCAACGGAAGATGGTCATCCCAACTTCCACCTAAATCAATAACACAAGCTCTTAACATATCCTCCAGCGTTTGAATTATACGCTCGCTTTAACCATCCGTCTGAGGATGATATGCAGTGCTGAAATTTAATCGAGTGCATAGGGATTACTGAAAGCTTTTCCAGAAATGCGATGTATATCTCGTATCCCTATCAGAGATGATAGACACTGGCACTCCGTGAAGAGATACAATCTCGTCCACGTACAGTTGAGTTAACTTATCTGAGCTGTGTGTTTCCTTAATAGGTAAGAAGTGGGCTGACTTAGTCAGTCTATCTACTATAACCCAAATAGTATCATTTCCTCGCTTTGTTTTTGGTAACTTAGTGATGAAATCCGTAGTTACCATTTCCCATTTCCAGGTGGGAAGTTCAGGCTGTTGTAGCAAACCTGACGGCTTCTGGTGTTCTGCCTTAACTTACGCGCACGTCAAACATTTGGCCACATAAGTGGCTATAGATTTCTTCAAACCTATCCACCAGTAATTTTCCTTTAAATCCTGATACATCTTATCACTACCAGGATGGACAGAATATTTGGTGCTACGGGATTCTTGAAGAATAACTTCTCTGAGTCCTCCATAAATTGGAACCCATATTCGTCCATTCAGTCTTAGGATTCCATCCTTGCCATATGATAACTGTCACACCCCGACCACGTAAAACAACAAATCGTGGCGGAAACGTCGGAGAGTGTTGTAACAGAATCATTGTTTCACAACCATGGATCAAATAGTTTTGTTTTATTTAATTTATTGAACTCAATGTTTTGGTACAATTCAGATAAATACAAATAATTGTTTCTCAGTTTTAAGTCGCTAAGGCACAAGTCCATCCTATATGTAGCGTGTATCAACAATCATCACCTAGCAGTACCTGAAACATATATGAAAATATGGTACGTCAGCATAAAAATGCCTGTGAGTAACATAGGATTTTGTGTATTAGATTCATGGCTTTAGATAATATGAGAAAAGGTTTTATGTTTTCAAAATAGCCATGAATCTAATGTAAAAGTTTTGTTTCTGAAAATGTGTCGTTTTGGAAAACGGGTTTATAGTATAGACAAAAATATACTTTGGTTTTGAAAAGTTTGTACAAATAGTATATCATAGTATACTTTAGTTTTGAAATAGTTAAATGGATAGTATATCAAAATATACTTTAGTAATTAAAATAATAGT